>NC_037681.1:671336-854331 GCF_003255815.1 Theropithecus gelada
CTATTTCTCCACATCCTCTCCAGCACCTGTTGTTTCCTGACTTTTTAATGATTGCCATTCTAACTGGTGTGAGATGGTATCTCATGTGGTTTTGATTTGCATTTCTCTGATGGCCAGTGATGATGAGCATTTTTTCATATGTGTGTTGGCTGTATGAATGTCTTCTTTTGAGAAATGTCTGTTCATATCCTTTGCCCACTTTTTGATGGAGTTGTTTGTTTTTTTCTTGTAAATTTGTTTGAGTTCTTTGTAGGTTCTGCATATTAGCCCTTTGTCAGATGAGTAGAGGATTTTTTTTTTTCACCATAGCCATCCATATACTCCCAGATGTCCCCTGGTACCTTTTTCTCCAAGCAGAATTCCACAAACCTCTCTGAGAAGAATATTATAACTCTGTGAGTGGAAAGCACACGTCACAAAACAGCTCATCAGAAATCTTCTCCCTAGTGTCTATCTGAAGATATTTCTGTTTTCACCATAAGCCTCAAAGCGCTTCTGTGCATCCCTTGGCTGACTAACGTAAAACAGTATTAGAATACTGCTCAGTGAAAACAGAAGCTGAATTGCATCAGTGGAATTCATGTGAACTAGAGCAGTTTCACAGAAAGTTTCTTTTTGGTTTTTATTGCAGGCTATTTCTTTTTCAGCATGTACATAAGACTACTCCCAAATGTCCTTTCTCAGGTTCCACAGAAACAGTGACTTCAATCTGTTCAATGCAAAGAATGATTTAACTCTATGAGATGAATACACACATCACAAAGCAGTTGCTCCAAAAGCCTCTCTCCACTTTTCATTGGAAGACATTTCTTTCTCACCACAAGCCTCTGGGTGCCACTTAATATCCCTTCACAGATTCCTCAAAGACAGAGTTCCCAAACTGGGCAACGTAATGTAAGCTTTAACTCTCTAAAATGAATGCACACGTCAGAGAGAAGTTTCTTGGAATGCTTCTTTCTGGGTTTTATTTCAGGATATTTCACTTTTCACCACAGTCTTCAATGCGCTGTGAAATATTGCTTTTTCAGTTTTACAGGAACAGTGTTTAAACACAGCCTTATGTGAAAAGAGGGATAACACCCTTAGTGGAATGCACGCATCACAAAGTTCTTTCTTAGATAACTTCTCTACAGTTTTTATCTGAATATATGACCTATTTCCCCACAGGCCTGAAAGCACTCCCAAATGTCCTTTCGCGAATTCGTCCATGATGCTGTTTCAGAACTGTGTCATAGAAAGAAAATTTTATCAATGTGAGGTGATTAGATATATCTATCACAAAGCAGTTTCACAGAAAGCTTCTTTCCAGTTTTTAGCTGAGGATATTGCCTTTTCCACCATAGCCATCCGTATTCTCCCAAATGTCCCCTGACAGCTTTTTCTGCAAGCGGGATTCCCCATTCTCTATGAGAAGGAAAGTATAACTCTGTGAGTAGAATGAACGCATCACAAAGCAGCTCCTCAGAAATCTTGTCTCCAGTATCTATCTGAAGATATTTCCGTTTTCACAGTAAGCCTCAAAGAGCTCCCAAGTATCCCCTAGCTGACTAACCTAAAACGGTGTTAGAATACTGCTCAATGAAAACAGAAGCTGAATTGTGTGAGTGGAATTCATGTGAACTAGAGTAGTTTCACAGAAAGTTTCCTTTTGGTTTTTATTGCAGGCTTTTGCTTTTTCAGCACATACTTAAGAGCATTCCCAAATGTTCTTTCTCAGGTTCCACAGAAACAGTGATTTCAAATTGCTCAATCTAAAGAATGATTTAACTCTATGAGATGAATACACACATCACAAAGCAGTTGCTCCAAATGCTTCTCTCCAGTTTACATCAGAAGACGTTTCTTTTTCACCACAAGCCTCTGGGCGCCACTTAATATCCCTTCACAGATTCCTCAAAGACAGAGTTTCGAAACTGGGCAATGTAGTGTAAGCTTTAACTCTATGAAATGAATGCACACGTCAGAGAGCAGTTTCTTGCAACTCATCCTTCTGGGTTTTATTTCAGGATATTTCAATTTTCGCCAGAGTCTTCAATGTGCTACCAAGTATCACTTTTTCAGTTTTACAGGAATAGGTTTTAAACACTGCCTGAGTAAACAGTTATAACTCCCTGAGTGTAATGCACATATCACAAAGCAGTTTCTCAGAAAGCTTCTCTCTGGTTTTTATCTGTAGATATGTCCTATTTCCCCACAGGCCTGAATGAGCTCCCGAATGTCCCTTCGTGAATCCATCCATGCACAGTTTCAAAACTGCGTAATATAAAGAAAATTTTATCTCTGTGTTACAAATAAACATATCTATCACAAAGCAGTTTCACAGAAAGCTTCTTTCCAGTTTTTGTCTGAGTATATTTCCCATTTCACCATAGTCATCTATATACTCCTGAATGTCCCTTGGTAGCTTTTTCTCCAAAAGAAACTCCCCAATTCTCTAAGCGAAGAAAAGTATAACTCTGTGAGTGGAAAACATATGTTACAGAGCAGCTCCTTGGAAAGCTTCTCTCCAGTTTCCATCCGAAGGTATTTCCGTTTTCACCATAAGCCTCAAAGTGCTCCCGGATATCCCTTCACTCACTAAACAAAAACAGTGTTACAATACTGCTCAATGAAAAGAGAAGCTTAACTGAGCGAGCAGAATTCAGATGATAGATAGCAGTTTCACAGAAGTCTTCCTTCTGGTTTCCATCTGCGGTTACTTCTTTTTCAGCATATTCTAAAGAGAGTTTCCAAATGTTCTTTCTCAGATTCCTCAGGAAGAGAGATTTCAAAGTGCTCAATCCAAAGAATGTTTTAACTCTATGAGATGAATACACACATCACAAAGGAGTGGCTCAGAAAACTTCTCTCCAATTTTCAATGGAAGAGATTTCCTTGCTCGGCACAGGCCTACAGTTGCCACTTAATATCCCTTCGCAGAATCCTCAAAGACAGACTTCCCAAACTGGGAAATGTAGAGTAAACTTTAACTCTGTGAAATGAATGGGCATGTCAGAGAGCAGTTTCTTGGAATACTTCTTTCTGGGTTTTATTTGATGACATTTCACTTTTTGCCATAGTCCTCAACGTGCACCTAGTATCACCTTTTAAATTTACAGGACCATTGTTCAAACAGTACCTTGGAAGAAGAAAGTTATAACTCCCTGAGTGGAATGAAAACATCACCGAGCAGTTTCTCAGAAAGCTTCTCTCCAGTTTTTATCTGACGATATTTCCTTTTTCACCATAGGCCCGAATGTGATCCTGAAAATCCGTTCACGGATCCATCCATGATGGAGTTTCCAAGCTTCATAATGTAAAGAAAATTTTATCTATGTGACACGAATATACAGAGAAAAAAGTAGATTCACATAAAGTTTCTTAGCAATTTTTATCTGAAGATATTTCCTTTTTCACCATAGTCCTGAATGTGCTCCTGAATGTCCCTTTGTGGATCCATCCATGACAGAGTTTCCAAGCTCAGTAATGTAAAGAAAACTTTATCTATGTGAGATGAATACACATATCATGGAGCAGTTTCATAGAAACCTTCTTTCCAGTTTTTGTCTGAGGCTACTTCCCGTTTTACCATAGGCATCAACATACTCCTGAATATCACTTGGTAACTTTTTCCCCAAAATGGTTTCCCCCATGCTGTATGAGAAGAGAGGTATAACACTGTGAGTGAAATGCACATGTCACAAAGCAGTTCCTCAGAAAGCTTCTCTCCATGTTCAGTCTGAACATATTTCCTTTTTCACCATAAGCCTCAGAGTGCTCCTGAATATCTCTTCACATGCTAAACATAAAGAAGTTTAGAAAACTGCTCAATGAAAAGAGAGGCATAACTGAGTGAGAGGAATGAAGGTGACACAGAGCAGTTTCACAGAAAACTTCCTTCTGGAATTTACCAGAGGATATTTCTTTCTCCATATTCTAAGAAGTGAACCCAAACGTCCTTCCTCAGATTCCACAAAAACAGTGACTTCGAACTGCTCCTTCAAAAATGGTTTAACTCTATGAGATGAACACTCACATCACAAAGCAGTTGCTCAGAAAGATTCTCTCCAGTGTTCATCGGAAGACGTTTCCTTGCTCACCACAAGCCTCTGGACGCCACTTAATATCCCTTCACAGATTCCCCAAAGACAGAGTTTCCAAACTGGGCAACATAGAGTAAGCTTTACCTCTGTGAAATGAATGCAAATATCAGAGAAAAGTTTCTTGGAACACTTCTTTCTCGGTTTTGTTTGAGGATATTTCACTTTTCACCATAGTCTTCAATGTGCTCAAATGTATCACATTTTCGGTTGTACATGAACAGTGTTGAAACACTATCGTATGAGAAAAGAGGTAAAACTCGCTGAGTGAAATGCACACACCACAAAGCAGTTTCTCAGAAAGCTTCTCTCCAGTTTTTATTTGAAGATATTTCCTTTTTCACCATAGGCATGAATGTGATCCCGAACGTCCCTTTGCAGATCCTTCCACGACAGAGTTTCCAAGCTGCGTAATGTAAAGAAAGCTTTATCTATGTGAGATGAATAAAAATTACAAAAAACAGATTCACAGAAAGCTTTTTTCCAGTTTTTCTCTGAGGATATTTCCTTTTTCACCATAGCCGTCCATATACACCCAAATGTCCCTTGGTATCTTTTTCTCCAAAAGACATTCCCCAATCCTTTATGAAAACAGAGGGATAACACTCTGAGTGCACAGCTCCAAAGCAGTTCCTCTGAAAGCCTCTCGCCAGTTTCTATCTGAACATATTTTTTGTTACCATAAGCCTCAAAGCACTCCCGAATATCCCTTTGCACACTAAACATAAAGAGTGTTAGAAAAGTGCTCCATGAAAAGAGAAGCTTAACTGAGCAAAAGGAATTCACGTGACACATAACAGTTTCACAGAAAGCTTCCTTCTTATTTTTATCAGAGGATATTTCTTTCTCCGTATTCTAAAGAACATTCCCAAATGTCCTTCCTCAGATTCCACAGAAGCAGTGATTTCAAACTGCTCAATCCAAAGAATGATTTAACTCTATGAGATGAATACACATGCCACAAAGCAGTTGTGCAGAAAGGTTCTCTCCAGTTTTCAACGGAAAACATTTCCTTGCTCACCACAGGCATCCAGGTGCCACTTAATATAACTTCGCAGATTCCTCAAAGACAGTGTTTCCAAACTGGGCCATGTAGAGTAAGCATTAACTCTGTGAAATGAATGCACTTATCAAAGAGTAGTTTCTTGGAAGGCTTCTTTCTGGGTTTTATTTGAGGACAGTTCACTTTTCCCCATAGTTTTCAATGCACTCCAAAATATAACATTCTCGGTTTTACAGAAATAGTTTTCAAACACTGCCTTCTGAGAAAGGAGTTATAAGTCCCTGACTGGAATGCAGACATCACAAAGCAGTTTCTCAGAAAACTTCTCTCCGGTTTTTTTTCTGAAGATATTTCTTTTTTCACCATTGGCCTGAATGTGCTCCCGAATGTCCCTTCATGGTTCCATCCATGATGGAGATTTCAAGCTCTGTAATATAAAGAAAGCTTTATCTATGTGAGATGAATAAACATAGCAAAAACAGACTCTCAGAAAGTTTCTTTCCAGGTTTTTTCTGAAGATATTTCCTTTTTCACATAGTCCAGAATGTTTTCCTGAATGTCCCTTTGCGGATCCGTCCATGACAGAGTTTGCAAGCTGCGTAATGTAAAGAAAGCTTTATCTATGTCAGATGAATACATATATCACAGAGCAGTTCCGTAGAAAACTTTTTTCCAATTTTTGTCTGAGGCTCCTTTCCTTTCCACCGTAGGCATCACTATGTTCCTGGATATCCCTTTGTACCTTATTCACAAAAAGTGTTTCCCCGATGCTGTATGAGAAGAGACGTACAATACTGTGAGTAAAATGCACACATCACAAAGCAGTTTCTCAGAAAGCTTCTCTCCAATTTCTATCTGAACACATTTCCTTTCTCACTGTAAGAGTCAAAGCGCTTCTGAATATCCTTTCACATGCAAAATATAAACAATGTTAGAAAACTCTTCAATGAAAGGGAAGCTTAATTGAGTGAGAGGCATTCACAGGACACATAGCAGTTTCACAGAAAGCTTCCTTCTAGTTTTCCTCTGAGGACATTTCTTTCTCCATATTCCAAAGAATGATGCCAAATGTCCTTCCTGAGGTACCACAGAAACAGTGATTTCAAACTGCTCAATCCAAGGAATGGTTTAAGTCTATGAGACGAATACACACATCACAAAGCAGTTGCTTAGAAATCTTCTCTCCAGTTTTCACGGGAAGACATTTCTTTGCCCACCATAGGCCTCCGGAGCGCCACTTAATATCCTTTCACATATTTCTCAAGGAAAGAATTTGCACACTGGGCAATGTAGAGTACACTTTAATTCTGTGAAGTGAATGCACATGTCAGAGAGCAGTTTCTTGGAACGCTTCTTTCTGGGTTTTACTTGAGGATAGTTCACTTTTCGCCATAGTCTTCAATGCACTCCGAAATATCACTTTTGTAGTTTTACAAGAACAGTGTTCAAACACTGCCTTAAGAGAAAAGAAGTATAATTCCCTGAGTGGAATGCAGAGATCACAAAGCAGTTTCTCCGAAAGCTTCTCTGTGTAATTACCTGAAAATATTTCAATTTTCACCATAGTCCTGAATGTGCTCTCCAATGTCCCTGCACAGATCCGTCCATGACAAAGTTTCCAAGCTGCATAATGTAAAGAAAGCTTTATCTATATGAGATGAATACACATATCACATAAGTTTCACAGAAAGCTTCTTTCCCGTATTTGTCTGAGACTATTTCGTTTTTCACCATAGGCGTCATATGTTCCCAAATATCCCTTGCTACCTTGTTCTCCAAAATGTTTTCCCGATGCTGTATGAGAACAGAGGTATAACACTCTAAGTGGAATGCACACATCACAAAGCAGTTCCTCGGAAAGCTTCTCTCCCTTTTCTAGCTGAAGTTACTTCCTTTTTTACTGTATGCCTGAAAGCGCTCCTGAATATACCATCGCACGCTGAACATAAACAGTATGACAACTGATCAATGCAAGAGAAGCTTAAATGAGTGAGAGGCATTCACACGACACATAGCAGTTTCACAGAACGCGTCCTTCTTGTTTTTATCGGAGGATATTTAGTTCTCCATATGCTAAAAAGCATTCCCAAATGTCCTTCCTCAGATTCCACAGAAACAGTGATTTCAAACTGCTCAATCCAAAGAATGGTTTAATTCTGTGACACGAATACACACATCGCAGAGCATTTGCTCAGAATGCTTCTCTCCAGTTTTCAAAAGAAGACATTTCCTTGCTCACCACAGACCTCAGGGAGCCACTTAATATCCCTTCACAGATTCCTCAAAGACAGAGTTTCCAAACTGGGCAATGTAAAGTAAGCTTTAACTCTGTGAAATGAATGCACATATCAGAGAGCAGTTTCTTGGAATGCTTCTTTCTGGGTTTTATTCAGGATACTTCACTTTTCACCATAGTTTTAATGCACTCCGAAATAAATTTTTCATTTTTACAGGAACAGTGCTCAAACACTGCCTTATGACAAAAGAGGTATAACTCCCTGAGTCGAATGCACACATCACAAAGCAGTTTCTCAGAAAACTTCTCTCCAGTTTTTATCGGAAGATATTTCCTTTTTCACCATAGGCCTGAATGTGCACTAGAAGGTCCTTTTATGGATCTGTCAAGAGGGAGTATACAAACTGTGTAATATAAGGAAAGTTTTATCTCTTTGAGATGAATAAACATATCTATCACAAAGCATTTTCACAGAAAGGTTCTCTCCAGTTTTTGTCTGAGGATGTTTACTTCTCCACCATAGCCATCTGTATACTCCCAAATGTCCCTTGGTAGCTTTTTCTTCAAAAGGGATTCCCCAATCCTGTATGAGAAGAAAGGTATACATCTGTTAGTGGAATGCACATGTCACAAACTAGTTCCTCGGAAATCTTCTCTCCACTTTCTATCCGAACATATTTGCTTTTCCACTGTAAACCCCAAAGCGGTCCCGAACATCCCTTCGCAGAGTAAACACAGTGTTAGAATACTGCTCAATGAAAAGAGAAGCTTAACTGTGCGAGTGGAATTCACACAACATAGAGCAGTTTCACAGAAAGCTTCCTTCTGATTTTTATCTGAGGGTATTTCTTTTTCAGCATATTCTAAAGAGTGTTCCCAAATGTCCTCTCTCAGATTCCACAGAAACAATGATTTCAAACTGCTCAATCCAAAAAATGATTTATCTTTATGGGATGAATACACACATCACAAACCAATTGCTCAGAAAGCTTCTCCCCAGTTTTTAATGGAATAAATTTCCTTGCTCACCACAGGCCTCCGGCGCCACTTAATATCCCTTCGTAGATTCCTCAAAGACAGAGTTTCCAAACTGGGCAACATAGAGGAAGCTTTAGCTCAGTTATATGAAAGCACATATCACAGAGCAGTTGCTTGGAACGCTTCTCTCTGCGTTTTCTTTGAGGATATTGCAATTTCCGCCATAGTCTTCAAAGTGCTCTGAAATATAACTTTTTCTGTTTTACAGGAACAGTGTTCAAACACTGCCTTATGAGAAAAGAGTTATAACTCCCTGAGTGCAATGCACACATCACAAAGAAGTTTCTCAGAAAGCTTCTCTCCTGTTTTTATCTGAAGATATTTCCTTTTTCACCACAGGTAAGAATGTGATCCCAAATATCCCTTCATGGATCCATCCATGACTGAGTTTCCAAGCTGCGTAGTGTAAAGAAAGCTTTACCTGTGTGAGATGAATAAACATAGCATAAAGCAGATTTACAGAAAGATTCTATTCAGTTTTTATCTGAATATATTTCCATTTTCACCATAGTCCTGAATGTGCTCCCGAATGTCCCTTCGTGGATATGTCCATGACAGATTTTCCAAGCTGCGTAATGTAATGAAAGCTTTATTTATGTGAGATGAATAAACATAACAAGAAGCAGATTCGCAGAAAGCTTCTTTCCAGTTTTTATCTGAAGATATTTCCTTTTTCATCATACTACTGAATATGCTCCCGAATGCCCCATGGCAGATCCTTCCATGACAGAGTTTCCAAGCTGTGTGCTGTAAAGGAAGCTTTATCTATGTGACATGAATACATATATCACAGATTAGTTTCACAGAATGCTTCTGTCCAGTTTTTGCCTGAGGCTGTTTCCCTTTTCACAATAGGCATCAATGTGTTCCCGGATACCACTTGGTACCTTTTTCTCCAAAAGGTTTTCTCCGATGCTGTATGTGAAGACAGGTATAACACTGTGAGAGGAATGCTCATGTTACAAAGCAGTTCCTCAGAAACCTTATCTCCAGTTTCTATCTGAACATGTTTTCTTTTTCACCGTAAGCCTCAAAGTGCTCCCGTACATCTCTTCATATGGTAAACATGAACAATGTTAGAAAACTGCTCAATGAAAAGAGAAGCTTAACTGAGCAAGAAAAATTTACATGACACACAGCAGTTTCACGGAAAGCTTCCTTCTGGTTTTTATCAGAGGATATTTCTTTCTCCATATTCTAAAGATCATTTCCAAATGTTCCTTCTCAGATTCCACAGAAGCAATGAATTTAAACTGCTCAATCCAAAGAATGATTTAATTCTATGAGATGAATACACACATCACAAAGCAGTTGCTCAGAAGCTTCTCTCCAGTTTTCATCGAAAGAAATTTCCTTCCTCACCACAGGCGAACGGGCACCACTTAATATCCCTTTGCAGATTCCTGAAAGACAGAATTTGCAAACTGGCCAATGTAGAGTAAGTTTTACCCCTGTGAAATGAATGCACATATCTGAGAGCAGTTTCTTGGTATGCTTCTTTCTGGATTTTATTTGAGGATATATCACTTTTCGCCATAGTCCTCAATACACTCCGAAATATCAGTTTTTGGGTCGTACAGGAACAGTGTTCAAACAAGGCCTCATGAGCAAAGTGGTATAAACCTTGAGTGGAATGCACACATCACAAAGCTCTTTGTCAGAAAGCCTCTCTGTAGTTTCTATCTGAACATATTTCCTTTTTCACCATAAGCCTCAATGTGTTCCCGAATATCCCTATACACGCTAAACATAAAGAGTGTTAGGAAACTGCTCAATGAGAAGTGAAGCTTAACTGGGGGAGTGGAATGCACACGACACAGAGAAGTTTCACAGGAAGCTTGCTTCTGGTTTTTATCTGAAGGTATTTCTTTTTCAGCACATTCTAAATAGTGTTCTCAAATTTCCTTTCTCAGGTTCCACAGAAACAGTGATTTCAAACTGCTCAATCCAAAGAATGATTTAACTCTATGAGATGAATACATACATCACAAAGCAGTTGCTCAGAATGCTGCTCTCCAGTTTTCAATGGAAGACATTTCCTTGCTCACCACAGGCCTCTGGGCACCACTTAATATATCTCCGCAGATTCGTCCAAGATGCTTCTTTCTGGGTTTTATTTGAGGATATTTCACTTTTCACCGTAGTCCTTAATGTGCTCTGAAATATCACTTTTTTGGTCGTACAGGAACAGTGTTCAAACACTGCCTTATGAACAAAGTGGTATAAAACTGGAGTGGAATGCACACATCAAAAAGCACTTTCAGAAAGCCTCTCTCCTGTTTTTATCTAAAGATATTTCCTTTTTCACCATAGGTCTGAATGTGCTCCTGAATTTCCTTCGTGGATCCATACATGACGGTGTTTCCAAACTGCATAGTATAAAGAAAGTTTTATCTATGTGAGAGAATAAATATGTATATCACAACGCAGCTTCACAGAAAGCTTCTTTCCAGTTTTTGTCTGAGAATATTTCCTTTATCACAATAACCATACATGTACTCCAGAATATTCCTTGGTAGCTTTTTCTCCAAAATGCTTCTTTCTGGGTTTTATTTGAGGATGGATCACTTTTCCCCATAGTCTTCAATGCACTTCGAAATCTAACTTTTTTGGTTTTACAGGAACAGTGTTCAAACACTGCCTTATGAGAAAAGAGGTCTAACTCCCTGAGTGGAATGCACACATCAGAAAGCAGTTTCTCAGAAAACTTGTCTCTGGGTTTATCTGAAGATCTTTCCTTTTCACTATAGGCCTGAATGTGCTCCCGAATGTCCCTTCATGATTCCGTCCATGATGGAGTTTGCAAGCTGCATAATGTAAAGAAGGCTTTATCTCTGTGAGATGAATAAGAATAGCATAAAGCAGATTCACAGAAAGCTTCTTTCCAGTTTTTATCTGAAGATATTTCCTTTTTCACCATAGTCCAGAATTTTCTCCCGAATGTTCCTTCATGGATCCGTCCATGACACAGTTTGCAAGCTGTGTAATGTAAAGAAAGCTTTATCTAGGTGAGATGAATACACATAGCACAGAACAGTTTCAAAGAAAGCTTCTTTCCAGCTTTTCATTGAGGCTATTTCCCTTTTCACCATATTCGTCATTATGCTCCCAAATATCCCTTGTTATGTTTCTGTCCAAAAGGGCTTCCCCAATGCTGTCTAAGAAGAGAAGTGTAACATTGTGAGTGGAAATCACACGTCACTAAGCAGTTCCTCGGAAAGCTTCTCTCCAGTTTCTATCTGAACATATTTCCTTTTTCACTGTAAGCCTCAAATCCCTCTCGAATACCTCTTTGCGTGTTACACATAAACCATGTTTGAAAACTGCTTTTTGAAAAGAGAAGCTTAATTGAGCGACCTTAATTCACAAGACACAGAGCATTTTCACAGAAAGATTCCTTCTGGTTTTTACCTGAGGATATTTCTTTCTCCATATTCTAAAGAGCGTTCCCAATGTCCTTCCTCCGATTCTACAAAACCAGTGATTTCAAACTGCTCTATCCAAAGAATGATTTATCTCTATGAGATGAACACACATCACAAAGCAGTTGCTCAGAAAGCTTCTCTCCCATATTCACTGGAAGAAAATTCCTTGTTCACCACAAGCCTGGGGCGCCACTACATATTCCTTCACAGATTCCTCAAAGACAGAGTTTTTTGTCCGAAGATATTTCCTTTTTCACCATAGGCCTGAATGTGCTCTCGAATGTACCTTTGCCGATCTGTCCATGACAGAGTTTCAAAACTGCATAACATAAAGAAAGTTTTATCTATGTGAGATGAATAAACATATGTATCACAAAGTAGTTTCACAGAAAGTTTCCTTCTGGATTTTATCAGAGGGTATTTCTTTTTCAGAATACTCTTAAGAGCCTTCACAAATGTCCTTTCTCAGGTTCCACAGAAAGAGTGATTTCAAACTGCTCAATCCAAAGAATGATTTACCTCTATGATATGAATACACACATCACAAAGCAGTGGCTCTGAAAGCTTCTCTTCAGTTTTCAACGAAAGACATTTCCTTGCTCACCACAGGCCTCTGGTTGCCACTTAATATCTCTTTGCAGAATCCTCAGAAACAGACTTTTCAAACCTGGGTATGTAGAGTAATCTTTAATCCTCTGAATGAATACACATGTCAGAGAGTAGTTTCTTGAAATGCTTCTTTCTGGGTTTCATTTTAGGATATTTCACTTTTTGCTATAGTCTTCCTTGCACTCCGAAATATTACATTTTCGGTTTGACAGGAACAGTGTTCAAACACTGCCTAAGGAGAAAAGCGGTAGAAATCCCTGAGTGGAATGCACACATCACAAAGCAGTTTCCAAGAAAGCTTCTATCCAGTTTATGTCTGCATATATCTCCTTTTTCTCCCTAGACCTGAATGTGCTCCTGAATATCCCTTCGCAGTTCTATCCATGACAAAATTTCCAAACTGCATAATATAAGGAAAGATTCATCTGTGTGAGATGAGTAAACATAGTATCAGAAAACAGTTTCACAGAAATCTTCTTTCCAGATTTTGTCTGAGGATATTTCCTTTTCCACCATAGCCATCCATATACTCCCGACTATCCCTTGGTAGCTTTTTCACCAAAAAGGATTTCCAAATCCTCTATGAGAAGAAAGGTACAATTCTGTGAGTGGAATGCACACGTCACAAAGCAGCTTCTCAGAAAGCTTCTCTCCAGTTTCTATCTGAAGAGATTTTCTTTTTCAACATAAGCCTCAAAGCGCTCCCAAATATCCCCTTACAGAGTGAAGAAAAACAGTGTTAGAATACTTCTCAACGAAAGTAGAAGCTTAACTGTGCGAGTGGAATTCATATGACACAGAGCAGTTTCACAGAATGCTTCCTTCTGGTTTCTATCTGAGATTATTTCTCTTTCTGGATATTCTAAAGAGCATTCCCAAATGTCCTTTCCCAGCTTCCACAAGAAGTGGGATTTCAAACTGCTCAATGCAAAGAATGGTTTAACTCTATGAGATGAATACAAACATCACAAAAGAGTTGCTCAGAAAGCTTCTCTCCAATTTTCAATGGAACACATTTCCTTGCTCGTCACAGACTTCTTGTTGCCACTACATATCCCTTCGCAGAATCCTCAAAGATAGACTTTCCAAACTGGGAAATGTAGAGTAAACTTTAACTCTGTGAAATGAATGGACATGTCAGAGAGTAGTTTCTTCGAATGCTTCTTTCTGGGTTTTATTGGACAACATTTCATTTTTGCCATAGTCTTCAACATGCTCCGAACATCACTTTTTTACTTTTACAGAAAAAGTATTCATACAGTGCCGTATGAGAAGAAAGGTATAAATCCCTGAGTGGAATGCACACATCACCAAGCAGTTTCTCAGAAAGCTTCTCTCCAGTTTTTATCTGATGATATTTCCTTTTTCACCATAGGCCAGAATGTGATCCCGAATATCCCTTCACAGAACCGTCCATGACAGAGTTCCCAAGCTGCGTAATGTAACGAAAGCTTTATCTATGTGAGAAGAATACACATATCACAGAGCAGTTTCACAGAAAGCTTCTTTTCAGTTTTAGTCTGAGGCTATTTCCCTTTTCACCATGTTCGTCAATGTACCTCCGAATATCCCTTGGTACCTTTTCCTCCAAAAGGGCTTCCCTGATGCTGTATGAGAAGAGGGGTATAACACTGTGAGTGGAATGCATATGTCACGAAGCAGTTTCTCCTAAAGCTTCTCTCCAGTTTCTATCTGAACATATTTCCTTTTTCACCTTAAGTCTCGAGTGCTTCCGAATATCCCTTCGAATGCTAAACATAAACAGTGTTAGAGAACTGGTCAATGAAAAGAGAATCTTAACTGAGTGAGAGGAATTCACATGATACATAGCAGTTTCACAGAAATCTTCCTTCTGGTTATTTTCTGAGGCTATTTCTTTCTCCATATTCTAAGGAGCATTTCCAAATGTCCTAACTCAGATTCCATAGAAACAGTGATTTCAAATTACTCAATCCAAAGAATGATTTAAATCTATGAGATGAATCCACATGTCACAAAGCAGTTGCTCAGAAACCATCTCTTCAGTTTTCACCTTAAGACATTTCCTTCCTCACCACAGGCCTCCGGGAGCCTCTTAATATCCATTCACAGATTCCTCAAAGACAGAGATTCCAAACTGGGCAAAGTAGAGTCTGTTTTAACGCTGTGAAATGAATGCACATATCAGAGAATAGTTTCTTGGAACACTTCTTTCTGGGTTTTATTTGTGGAGAGTTCTCTTTTGGCCATAGTCTTCAATGCACTCTGTAATATCACTTTTTCAGTTTTACAGGAACAGTGTTCAAATACTGCCTTTGAGAAAAGAGGTATAACTCCCTGAGTGGAATGCACACGTCACAAAACAGTTTCTCAGAAAGCTTCTCTCCAGTTTGTATCTGAAGATATTTCCTTTTGCACCGTTGGCCTGAATGTGCTCCTGAGTATCCCTTCGTGAATCCGTCCATGTTGGCGTTTAAAAACTGCGTAATAGAAGGAAAGTTTTATCTATGTGAGATGAATAAACGTATCTATCACAGAGCAGTTTCACAGAAAGATTCTTTCCAATTTTTGTCTGAGGATATTTCCTTTTTCACCATCGGTGTCCATATACTCCCAAAAGTCCCCTGGTAGTTTTTTCTCCAGAACGATTCTCAAATCCTCTATGAGAAGAAAAGTATAACTCTGTGAGTAGAATACACACGTCACAAAGCACTTCCTCGGAATTCTTCTCTCTAGTTTCTTTCTGAAGATATTTCAGTTTTCATGATAAGCCTCAAAGCGTTTATGAGTATTGCTAAGCTGTCTATACTAAAACAGTGTTAGAATACTGCTCAAGGAAAACAGAAGTTTAACTGTGTTAGTGGAATTCATATGATACAGAGCAGTTTCACAAAAAGCTTCCTTCTGGTTTTTATCGGAGGGTATTTCTTTTTCAGCATATTCCTAAGAGCGTTCCCAAATGTACTTTCTCAGGTTCCACAGAAACAGTGATTTCAAATTGCTCAATCTAAAGAATGATTTAACTCTATGAGATGAATACACACATCAGAAAGCATTTGCTCTGAAAGCTTCTCTCCAGTTTTTATCTGAATATATTTAATATATCCCCACAGGCTTGAATGTGTTCCTGAATGTCCCTTAGCTACTCAGTCCATGACACACTTTCAAAACTGCGTATTAGAAAGTTTTATCTATGAGAGATGATTAGACATATCTATCACAAAGCAGTTTCACAGGAAACTTCTTTCCAATTTTTGTCTGAGGATATTTCCTTTTTCACCATAGCATCCATATACTCCCCAATGTCCCCTGGTAGCATTTTCTCCAAACGGGATTCCCAATCCTCTATGAGAAGAAAAGTATAACTCTGTGATTGGATTGCACACGGCATAAAGCAGCTCCTTGCAAATCTTCTCTCCAGTATCTTTCTGAAGATATTTCCATTTTCACTGTAAACCTCAAAGCGCTCCCAAGTTTCCATTAGCTGACTAAACCAAAACAGTGTTAGAATACTGCTAAATGAATACAGAAGCTTAACTGTGAGAATGGACTTCACGTGACCTAGAGCAGTTTCACAGAAAGTTTCCTTCTGGTTGTTATTGGAGGGTATTTCCTTTTCAGCATATTCTTAAGAATGATCCCAAATATCCTGTCTCAGGTTCCACAGAAACAGTGAATTCAAACTACTCAATCCAAAGAATGATTTAAATCCATAAGATTAATAAAAACATAACAAAGCAGTTGCTCCAAAAGCTTCTGTCCAGTTAACTGTGCGAGTGGACTTCATGTGACCTAGAGCAGTTTCACAGAAAGTTTCCTTCTTGTTTTTATCGAAGGGTATTTCTTTTTCCGCATATTTTTAAGAGTGTTCCAAAATGTCCTTTCTCAGATTCCACAGAAACGATGATTACAAACTGCTCAATTGAAAGAATGATTTAACTCTATGAGGTGAATACACACATCACAAAGCAGTTGCTCCGAAAGCTTCTCTTCAATTTTCATTGGAAGACGTTTCCTTTCTCACCTCAAGCCTCTGGGCGACACTTAATATCCCTTCACAGGTTTTTCAGAAAGAGTTTCCAAACCGGGCAAAGCAGTGTGAGCTTTACTTCTCTGAGATGAATGCACACGTAAGATGGCAGTTTCTTGGAATGTTTCTTCCTGGGTTTTATTTCCAGATATTTTACTTTTTGCCAAATTCTTCATTGCGCTGCAAAATATCTCTTTTTCTGTTTTACAGGAACAGTGTTCAAACACTGCTTTATGAGAAAATAGTTAGAACTCCCTAAGTGGAATGCGCACATCACAAAGTTGTGTCTCGGAAAGCAACCCTCCTGTTTTTATCTGAAGATATTCCCTACTTCCCCACAGGCCTGAATGTGCTCTCAAATGTCCCTTCACGAATCCGTCCATGATGCAGTTTCAAAACTGTGAAATAGAAAGAAAATTTTATCTATGTGAGATGAATAGACATATCTATCACAAAGCAGTTTCACAGAAAGCTTCTTTCCAGTTTTTATCTGAGAATATTTCCTTTTCCACCATAGCCATCCCCGTAAGCCTCAAAGCGCTCCTGAGTATCCTGTAGCTGACTAACCTAAAAGAGTGTTTGAATACTGCTCAGTGAAAACAGAAGCTTAACTGTGCGAATGGACTTCATGTTACCTAGAGCAGTTTCGTAGAAAGTTTCCTTCAGGTTTTTATAGGAGCGTATTTGTTTTTTAGCATATTTTGAAGAGCGCTCCCAAATGTCCTTTCTCTGGTTCCACAGAAACAGTGATTACAAACTGCGCAGTCCAAAGAATGATTAAACTCTATGAGATGAATACACACATCACAAAATACTTGCTCCTAAAGCGTCTCTCCAGTTTTCAGCAGAAGACGTTTTCTTTCTCACAACAACCCTCTGGGCGCCATGTAATATCCCTTCACAGATTCCTTAAAGGCAGAGTTTCCAAACTGGGTAATGTAGTGTAAGCTTTAACTCTCTGAAGTGAATGTACACGTCAGAAGGCAGTTTCTAGGAACACTTCTTTCTGGGTTTTATTTCAGGATATTTCACTTTTCTCCCTAGTCTTCAAAGTGCTGCTAAATGTCACTTTTTCAGTTTTACAGAACAGTGTTCAAACACTGCCTTACGAGAAAAGAGGTATAAGTCCTTTAGTGGAATGCACACTTTACAAAGTAGTTTCTCAGAAAGCTTGTCTCCAGTTTTTTTCTGACATATTTCCTATTTCCCCACTGTGTAATAGAAAGAAAGTTTTATCTATGTGAGATGAATAGATATATCTATCACAAAGCAGTTTCACAGAAAACTTCTTTCCAGTTTTTGTCTGAGGATATTTCCTTTTTCACCATAGCCATTCATATACTCCCGTATGCCCCCTGGTAGCGATTTTTCCAAACGGGATTCCCCAATCATCTTTGAGAAGAAAAGTTTAACTCTGTAAATGGAATGCACACGTCACAAAGCAGTTTCTCAGAAAATTTCTCTCCAGTATATATATGAAGTTATTTCCGTTTTCATGGAATCCTCAAAGAGTTCCCAAATATCCCTTAGCTGACTAACCTAAAACAGCATTACAATACTGTTCAATGAATACCGAAGCTTAACTGTGTGAGTGGAATTCCCGTGACATAGAGTAATTTCACTAAAAGTTTCCTTCTGGTTGTTATCAGAGGGTATTTCTTTTTCAGCATATCCTTAAGAGCATTCCCAAATGTCCTTTCTCAGGTTCCACAGAAAGTGATTTCAAACTGCTCTATCCAAGGAATGATTTAACTCTATGAGATGAATACACACATCACAATGTAGTTGCTCCGAAAGCTTCTCTCCAGTTTTCCTTGGAAGATGTTTCCTTTCTCACCACAAAAATGCGTGCGCCACTTAATATCTCTTCACACATTCTAAAAAGACAGAGTTTCCAAAGGGGGCAATGTAGTCTAAGGTTTAACTCACTGAAATGAATGCAGACGTCAGAGAGCAGTTTCTCGGAATGCGTATTTCTGAGTTTCATTTCGGGATATTTCACTTTTCACCAAAGTCTTCAATGCGCTGCAAAATATCACTTTTTCAATTTTACAGGAACAGTGGCCAAACACTGCCTTATGAGAAAAGAAGTATAACTCCCTGAGTGGAATGCACATATCACAAAGCAGTTTATCAAAAAGCTTCTCTCCAGTTTTATCTGAAGATACCTCCTATTTCCCCACAGGCCTGAATGTGCTCCCAAATGTCCCTTCGTGAATCCATCCATGGTGAAGTTTCAAAACTGTGTAATAGAAAGAATGTTTTATCTATGTGAGATGAATAGACATCAATCACAAAGCAGTTTCACAGTAAGCTTCTTTCCAGTTTTTGTCTGAGGATATTTCCTTTTTCACCGTAGCCATCCATATACTCCGCAAAGTCCCCACGTAGCTTTTTCTCCAAACAGGATTCCTCAATCCTCTCTGAGAAGGAAAGTGTAACTCTGGGAGAGGACTGCACATGTCACAAAGCAACTCCTGGGAAATCTCTCCAGTGTCAATCTGAAGATACTACCATTTTCACTGTAAGAATCAAAGTTCTCCCGAGTATCCCTTGGCTAACTAACCTAAAACAGTGTTAGATTACTGCTCAATGAAAACAGAAAGTTAACTGTGTAAGTGGACTTTACGTGACCTAGAGCAGTTTCACAGAAAGTTTCCTTCTGGTTTTTATAAAAGGGTATTTATTTTTCAGCGTAATCTTAAGAGTGTTCCAAAATGTGCTTTCTCAGGTTATACAGAAACAGTGATTTCAAACTGCTCAATTCAAGAATGATTTAACTCTATGAGATGAATACACACATCACAAAGCATTTGCTCTGAAAGCTTCTGTCCAGTTTTCATAGGAAGACATTTCCTTTCTCACTGCAAGCCTCCGGACACCACTTAATATCCCTTCCCAGATTCCTCAAAGACAGAGTTTCCAAACTGGGCAACTTAGTGTAAGACTTACTTCTCTGAAATGAATGCAGACTTCAGAGAGCAGTTTCTTGGAATGCGTCTTCTGGGTTTTATTTCAGGATATTTCACTTTTCACCATACTCTTCAAGGCACTGCAAAATACACTTTTTCAGTTTTACAGGAACCATGTTAAAACACTGCCTTATGAGAAAAGAGATATAACTCCCTGAGTGGAATGCACACATCACAAAGCAGTTTCTCAGAAAGCTTCTCTCCAGTTTTTATCTGAAGGTATCTCCTTTTTTCCACAGGCCTGAAGGTCTTCCCGAATGTGCCTTCACGAATCCGTCCATGATGCAGTTTCAAAACTGCCTAATAGAAAGAAAGTTTTATCTATATGAGATGAATAGACACATCTATCACAAAGCAGTTTCATCGAAAGGTTGTTTCCGGCTTTTATCTGAGGATATTTCTTTTTCACCATAGCCGTCCATATACTCATGAATGTCCCTTGTTAGCTTTTTCTTCAAACGGGATTCCCCAATCATCTATGAGAAGAAAAATATAACTCTGTGAGTGGAATGCACACGTCACAAAGCAACTCCTCAGAAATCTTCTCTCCAGTATTTATCTGAAGATATTTCCGTTTTTACCATAAGCTTCAAAGCGATCCTGAGTATCTGTTAGCTGACTAACCTAAAACAGTGTTAAATTACTGTCCAATGAATACAGAAGCTTAACTGAGCATGTGGACTTCACGTGACCTACAATAGTTTCACAGAAGGATTCCTTCTGGTTTTTTTGAGATGGTATTTCTTTCTCAGCATATTCTTAAGAAAGTTACCAAATGTACTTTCTCAGGATCCACAGAAACAGTGATTTCAAACTGCTCAATCCAAAGAATAATTTAAATCTATGAGATGAATACACACATCACAAAGAGGTTGCTCTGAAAGCTTCTCTCCAGTTTTCATTGGAAGACGTTTCCTTTCTCATCACAGGTCTCCGGGTGCCACTTAATATCCCTACACAGATGCCTCAAGGACAGAGTTTCCAAACTGTGCAATGTAGTCTAAGCTTTAACTCTCTGAAATGAATGCTCACGTCAGAGAGCGGTTTTTTGCAACACTTCTTTCTGGGTATTATTTCAGGATATTTCACTTTTCACCACAGTCTTCAATGCACTGCAAAATATCACTTTTTCAGTTTTACAGGAACAGTGTTCAAACACTGCTTTATGAGAAAAAGGTATAACTCCCTCAGTGGAATGCACACATCAGAAAGCAATTTCTCAGAAAGCTTCTCTCCAGTTTTTACCTGAACATATGTCCTATTTGCCCACAGGCCTGAATGTACTGCCAAATGTTCATTAGCAAATCCATTGATGACACAGTTTCAAAACCCCATAATACAAAGAAAGTTTTATCTATGTGAGATGAATAAATATATCTATCACAAAGCAGTATCACAGAAAGCTTCTTTGCAGTTTTTGTCTGAGGATGTTTCCTGTTTCACCATAACAGTTAATATACTCCCGAATGTCCCCGGTAGCTTTTTCTCCAAACGGGATTCCCCAATCCCCTATGAGAAGAATAGCATGACTCTGTGAGTGAAATGAACACATCACAAAGCAGCTCCTCAGAAATTTTATCTCCAGTATCTATGTGAAGATATTTCCTTTTTCACCGTAAGCCTCAAAGCGCTCATGCATATCCCTTAGCTGACTAATCTGAAACAGTGTTAGAATACTCTGCAATGAAAACAGAACTTTAACTGTGTGAGTGGACTTCACGTGACTTGAAGCAGTTTCACAGAATGTTTGCTTCTGGTTTTTATTGGAGGGTGTTACTTTATCAGCATATGCTTAAGATCGTTCCCAAATGCCCTTTCTTAGGTTCTACAGAAACAGTGATTTCAAACTGCTCAATCCAAAGAAAGATTTAACTCTATGAGATGAATACACATATCGCAAGGAAGTTGCTCCGAAAGCTTCTCTCCAGTTTTCATCGGAAGACGTTTCATTCTCACCGCAAGCCTCCTGGCGCCACTAAAAGTCCATTTGCAGATTCCTCAAAGACAGAGTTTTCAAAATGGGCAACGTAGTGTAAGCTTTCACTGTCTGAAATGAATACACACGTCAGAGAGCAGTTTCTTGGAACGCTTCTTTCTGGGTTATATTTCAGGATATTTCACTTTTCACCATACTCTTCAATGAGCTGCAAAATATCACTTTTTTAGTTTTACAGGAACAGTGTTCTAACACTGCCTTATGAGAAAAGAGGTATAATCCGAGAGTGGAATGCACACATGACAAAGCAGGTTCTCAGAAAACTTCTCTACAGTTATTATCTGAAGATATTTGCTATTTCCCCACAGGCCTGGATGTGCTCCTGAATGTCCCTTCGCAAATTCTTTCATGACACAGTTTCAAAACTGCGTAATAGAAAGAAAGTTTTATCTATGAGACATGTATAGACATATCTATCACAAAGCAGTTCCACAGAAAGCTTTCTCCACTTTTTGTCTGAGGATATTTCCTTTTCCACCATAGCTGTCCATATACTCCCGAATGTCCCCTGGTAGCTTTTCCACCAAATGGGATTCCCCAATCCTCTATGAGAAGAAATGTATAACTCTGTGAGTGGAATGCACACGTAACAAAACAGCTCCTCGAAAATCTTCTCTCCAGTATCTATCTGAAGATATTTCCATTTTCACCGTAAGCCTCAAAGCGCTCCCGAGTATCACATTGCTGACTAACTTGAAACAGTGTTAAAATACTGCTCAATGAAAAGAGAAGCTTAGCTGTGTGTGTGGAATACACGTGACCTAGGGCATTTTCACAGAAAGTTTCCAAGTTTCCGTCTGGTTCTTATCGGTGGGTATTACTTTTGTAGCTTATTCTTAAGAGTGTTCCCAAATGTCCTCCATGAGGAACCACAGAAACAGTAATTTCAAACTGCTCAATCCAAAGAATGATTTAACTCTATGAGATGAATACACACATCACAAAGCAGTTGCTCTGAGAGCTTCTCTCCAGTTTTCACCGGAAGACGTTTCCTTTCTCAACACAAGCCACCGAGTGTGACTTAATATCCCTTCAAATACTCTTCAAAGACCGAGTTTCCGAACTGAGCAATGTAGTGTAAACTTAAGTATCTGAAATGAATGAACTCGTCAGAGAGCCGTTTCTTGGAACGCTTCCTTCTGGGTTTCATTTCAGGACATTTTACTTTTCGCCAGAGTCTTCAAAGCAATGCAAAATACCCCTTTTTTCAGTTTTACAGGAACAGTGTTCAAATACTGTGTTGTGAGAAAAGAGATATAACTCCCTGAGTGGAATGCACACATCACAAAGCAGTTTCTCAAAAAGCTTCCCTCCAGTGTTTATCTGAAGATATGTGCTATTTCCCCACAAGCCTGCATGCGCTCACGAATGTTCCTTTGCGAATCCGTCCATGACGCAGTTTCAAAACTGCTTAATAGAAATAAAGTTTTCTCTATGTGAGATGAATAGACATATTTATCACAAAGCAGTTTTGCACAGAGTTTCTTTCCACTTTTTGTCTGAGGATATTTCCTTTTACACTGTAGCTGTCCATATACTCCCGAATGTTCCGTGGTAGCTTTTCGGCACACAAGATTTCCCAATCCTCTATGAGAAGAAAAGTATAACTCTGTGAGTGAAATGCACTCCTCAGAAAGCAGCTCCTCAGAAATCTTCTCTCCAGTATCTATCTGAAGATATTTCCGTTTTAACCGTAAGCCTCAAAGCTCTCCCGAGTATCCCTTAGCTGACTAAACTAAAAGAGTTGTAGAACACTGCTCAATGAAAACAGAAGCTTATCTGTGCATGTGGACTTCAAGTGACATAGAGAAGTTTCACAGAAAGTTTCCTTCCGGTTTTTATTGGAGGGTATTTCTTTTTCAGCATACTCTTAAGAGCATTCCGAAATTTCCTTTCTCAGGTTCCACAGAAACAGTGATTTCAAACTGCTCAATTCAAAGAATGATTTAAAGCTATGAGATGAATACACACATCACAGAGCAGTTGCTCTGAAATCTTCTCTCCAGTTTTCATTGGAAAGTGATTCCTTTCTCACCACAAGCCTCCGGGCGCCACTTAATATCCCTTCCCATATTCCTCAAAGACAGAGTTTCCAAACTGGGTAACGTACTGTAAGCTTTAATTCTCTAAAATGAATGCACACGTCAGAGAGCAGGATCTTGGAACACTTCTTTCTGGGTTTTATTTCAAGATATTTCACTTTTCGCCATAGTCTTCAATGTGCTGCAAAATATCACTTTTTCTGTTTTACAGAAACAGTGTTCAAACACTGTCTTATGAGAAAAGAAGTATAACTCCCAGAGTGGATTGCACACATTACAAAGCAGTTTCTCAGAAAGCTTCTCTCCAGTTTTTATCTAAAGATATGTCCTATTTCCCCACAGCCCTGAATGTGCTCTCAAATGTCTCTTCGTGAATCTGTCCATGGCACAGTTTTAAAACTGCATAATAGAAGAAAAGTTTTATCTCCACGTGAGATAAGTAGACATATCTATCACAAATCAGTTTGACAGAAAGCTTCTTTCCAGTTTTTGTCTGAGGAAAATACCTTTTCCACCATCGCCGTCCATATACTCCCCAAGGTACTCTGGTAGCTTTTTCTCCAAGCGGGATTCCCCCATCCTCTATGAGAAGAAAGGTATAACTCTGTGAGTGGAATGCACACATCACAAAGTAGCTCCTCGGAAATCTTCTCTCCAGTATCTATCTGAAGATGTTTCCGTTTTCACCATAAGCCTCAAAGCGCTCCTGAGTATCCCTTATCCAACTAATTTAAAACAGTGTTAGAATACTGCTCAATGAAATCAGAAGCTCACCTTTGTGAGTGGAATTCATGAGACCTAGAGCAGTTTCACAAAAAGTTTCCTTCTGGTTTGTATCGGAGGATATTACTTTTTCAGCATATTCTAAGAGTGTTCCCAAATGTCCTTTCTGAGGTTCCACAGAAACAGTGATTTCAAACTGCACAATCCACAGAATGATTTAACTCTATGAAATTTATGCACACATCAAAAAGCAGTTACTCCGAAAGCTTCTCTCCAGTTTTCATCGGAAGACGTTTCCTTTCTCACCACAAGCCTCCGGGCACCACTTAACATCCCTTCACAGATTCCTCAAAGACAGAGTTTCCCAAGTTAACATGTAGTGTAAGCTTTAACTCTCTGAAATTATTGCACATGTCAGAGAGCAGTTTCTTGGAATGCATCTTTCTGAGTTTTATTTCAGGATGTTTCACTTATCGCGGTAGTCTTCAATGCACTGCAAAATATCACTTTTTCAGTTTTACAGGAACAGTGTTCAAACACAGCCTTATGAGAAAAGAGGCATAACTGCCTGAGTGTAATGCACACATCACGAAGCAGTTTATCAGAAAACTTCTCTCCAGTTTTTATCTGAAGATATTTCGTCTTTCCCCACAGGCCTGTATGTGCTCCCGAAATTCTCTTCGCGAATCCATCCATGACACAGTTTCCAAACCACATAACAGAAAGAAAGTTTTATCTATGTGAGATGAATAGACATAACTATCCCAAAGCAGTTTCACAGAAATCTTCTTTCCAGTTTTTCTCTGAGTATATTTCTTTTTCACCATAGCCATCCATATATCCTGAATATCCCCTCATAGCTTTTCCTCCAAACGATATTCTCCTATCCTCTATGAGAAGAAAGGTATAGCTCTGTGATTGGATTACCCAAGTCACAAAGCAGTTCCTCGTAAATCTTCTCTCCAATATCTATCTGAAGATATTTCCATTTTCACCATAAGCCTCAAAGTTCTCCCGAGAATCTCTTCACAGACTAAGCTAAAACAGTGTTAGAATACTCCCCCATGAAAACGGGAACTTAACTGTGCGACTGGACTTCATGTGACCTAGAGCAAATTCACAGGAAGTTTCCTTCTGGTTTTTATTGGAGAGTATTCCTTTTTCAGCATATTCTTAAGAGCATTTCCAAATGTCCTTTCTCAGGTTCCACAGAAAAAGTGATTTCAAACTGCTCAATCCCGAGAATGATTTAACTCTCCCAGATGAATACACACATCACAAAGCAGTTGCTCCAAAAGCTTCTCTCCAGTTTTCAACAAAATACGTTTCCTTTCTCATCACAATCCTCCATACGCCACTTTATATCCCTTCAAAGATTCCTCAGAGACAGAGTTTCCAAACTGGGCAATGTAGTGAAAGCTTTAACTCTCTGAAATGAAATCACACAACAGAGAGAAGTTTTTTGGAATGCTTCTTTCTGGGTTTTATTTCCAAATTTTCACTTTCACCACAGTCTTCAATGCGCTGCAAAATATCACTTTTTTAGTTTTACAGGAACAGTGTTCAAACACTGCCTTATGAGAAAAGAGGTACAACTCCTTGAGTGGAATGCACAAACCACAAACAGTTTCTCAGAAGGCTTCTCACCAGTTTTTGGCTGAAGGTATCTCCTTTTTCATCATAGGCCTGAATGTGGTCCCGAATGTCCCTTTGTGAATCCGTCCATGATGCAGTTTCAAAACAGCGTAATAGAAAGAAAGTTCTATCTATGAGATATGAATAGATATATCTATCACAAAGCAGTTTGACCGAAAGTTTCCTTCCAGGTTGTATGAGAACACTTCCTTTTTCACCATAGCCATCCATATATTCCCGAATATCCCCTGGTAGATTTTTCTCCAATTGCGATTCCCCAGTCCTCCATGAGAAGAAAAGTATAACTCTGTGAGTGGAATGCACACGTCACAAAGCAGCTCCTCGGAAATCTTCTCTCCAGTATGTATGTGAAGATATTTCCGTTTACACCGTAAGCCTCAAAGCGCTCCGGAGTATCCCTTAGCTGACTAACCTAAAACACTGTTAGAATATTGCTCAATGAAAACAGAAGCTTAATTGTGAGAGCGGACTTCACGTGACAAAGATCAGTTTCACAGAAAGTTTTCTTCAAGTTCTTATCGGAGAGTGTACTTTTTTCAGCATATTTTTAAGAACGTTTCCAAATGTCCTTTCTAAGTTTCCACAGAAACAATGATTTCAAACTGCTCAATACAAAGAATGATTTAAATCTATGAGATGAATACACACATCACAAAGCAGTTGCTCTCAAAGCTTCTCTCAGTTTTCATCAGAAAACGTTTCCTTTCTCACCACAAGCCTCCATGTGCCACTTAATATCCCTTCACAGATTCCTTAAAGACAGTTTCCAAACTGGGA
Source organism: Theropithecus gelada (assembly GCF_003255815.1). Classification (NCBI taxonomy): domain Eukaryota; kingdom Metazoa; phylum Chordata; class Mammalia; order Primates; family Cercopithecidae; genus Theropithecus; species Theropithecus gelada. The sequence continues at coordinate 697,902 of NC_037681.1, forward strand.
AATGTAGTGTAAGCTTTAATTATCTGAAGTGAATGCACACGTCAGAGATCAGTTTCTTGGAATGCTTCTTTCTGGGTTTTATTTCAGGATATTTCACTTTTCGCCATACTCTTCAATGCGCTGCAAAATATCACTTTTTGATTTTTACATGAACAATGTTCAAAGACTGCCTTATGAGAAAATAGGTAGAACTCCCTGAGGGGAATGCACACATCAAAAAGTTGTGTCTCAGAAAGTCACCCTCCAGTTTTTATCTGAAGATATTTCCTATTTCCCCACAGGCCTGAATGTGCTCTCAAATGTCCCTTCACGAATCCATCCATGACGCAGTTTCAAAACTGCGTAATAGAAAGAATGTTTTATCTATGTGAGATGATTAGACATATATATCACAATGCAGTTTCACAGAAAGCTTCTCTCCAGTTTATTTCTGAGGATATTTCCTTTTTCACCATAGCCATCCATTTACTCCCTAATATCCCCGGGTAGCTTTCTCTCCAAATGGCATTCACCCATCATCTATGAGAAGAAAAGTATAACTCTGTGAGTGGAATGCACACGGCACAAAGCAGCTCCTCTGAAATCGTCTCTCCATTATGTATGTGGGGGTATTTCCGTTTTCACCATAAGCATCAAAGTGCTCCCGAGTACCCTATTGCTGACTAACCTAAAACAGTGTTTGAATACTGCTCAAGGAAAACAGAAGCTTAACTGTGCAAATGGACTTCATGTGACCTGGAGCAGTTTCACAGAAAGTTTCCTTCTGGTTTTAATGGGAGGTATTTCTTTTTCAGCATATTCTTAATAACGTTCCCAAATGTCCTTTCTCAGGTTCCACAGAAATAGTGATTACAAACGGCGCAGTCCAAAGAATGATTAAACTCTATGAAATGAATACACACATCACAAAACACTTGCTCCTAAAGTTTCTCTCCAATTTTAATTGGAAGACATTTGCTTTCTCACCACAAGCCTCTGGGCGACACTTAATATCCCTTCACAGATTAATTAAAGACAGAGTTTCCAAACTGGGCAATGTACTGTAAGCTTTAACTCTCTGAAATGAATGCACACATCAGAGAGCAGTATCCTGGAACACTTCTTTCTGGGTTTTATTTCAGGATATTTCACTTTTCTCCTTAGTCTTCAAAGTGCTGCCAAATATCACATTTTCATGTTACAGGAACAGTGTTAAAACACTGCCTTATGCTAAAAGAGGTATAACTTCCTGAGTGGAATGCACACACCACAAAGCAGTTTCTCAGAAAACTTCTCTCCAGTTTTTAATCTGAAGATATCTCGTGTTTCCCCACTGGCCTGAATGTGCTCCCAAATGTCCTTTCGCGTATCCGTCCATGATGCATTTTCAAAACTGTGTAACAGAAAGAAAGTGTTATCTATGTGAAATGAATAGACATATCTATCACAAAGCAGTTTCACCGAAAGGTTCTTACAGCTTTTGTCTGAGATTTCCTTTTTCACCATAGCTGTCCATATACTCCTGAATGTCCCTTGTTAGCTTTTTCTCCAAACGGAATTCCCCAATCTTCTCTGAGAAGAAAAGTAAACCCTGTGAGTGGAATACACAATTCACAAAGCAGCTCCTCGGAAATCTTCTCTCTGGTATCTATCTGAAGATATTTCCGTTTTCACCATAAGGTTCAAAGCGCTCCGGAGAATCCCTTAGCTGACTAACCTAAAACAGAGTAACAATACTGGTCAATGAAAACAGAAGCTTAACTGTGTGAGTGAACTTCACGTGACCTAGAACAGTTTCACAGAAGGAATCCTTATGATTTTTATCAGACAGCGTTTCTTTCTCAGTATATTCTTAAGAACGTTCCCAAATGTCCTTTCTCGAGTTCCACAGAAACAGTGATTTCAAACTGTTCAATCCACAGAATGATTTATCTCTATGAGATGAATGCACACATCACACAGCAGTTGCTCCAAAAGCTTCTCTCCAGTTTTCATCAGAAGACGTGTCCTTTCTCACCACAAGCCTCCGGGTGCCACTTAATATCCCTTCACAGATGCCTCAAAGACAGAGTTTCCAAACTGGGCAACGCAGTGTAAGGTTTAACTCTCTGAAATGAATGCACACGTCAGAGAGCAGTTTCCTGAAATGCTACTTTCTGTGTTTTATTTCAGGATATTTCACTTTTTACCATAGTCTTCAATGCGCTGCAAAATATCACTTTTTCAGTTGTACAGAAACAGTGTTCAAACACTGCCTTATGAGAAAAGTGGGATATCTCCGTGTGTGGAATGCACACATCACAAGCTTTGTCAGAAAGCTTCTCTCCAGTTGTTATCTGAAGATACCTCCTATTTCCCCATAGGCCTGAATATGCTGCCGAATGTCTCTTCGTGAATCCCTCCATGACTCAGTTTTAAAACTGCATAATAGAAATTAAGCTTTGTCTATGTTTGATGAATAGGAATATCTATCACAAAGCAGTTTCACAGAAAGCTTCTTTCAACTTTTTGTATGCGGATATATACTTTTTCACCATAGCTGTCCAGATTCTAATGAATGTTCCCTCGTAGCTTTTTCTCCAAATGGGATTCCCCAATCCTCTGTGAGTATAAAAGTATAACTCTGAGAGTGGAATGCACACGTCACAAAGCAGTTCCCTGGAAATCTTCTCTCAAGTATCTATCTGAAGATATTTCTGTTTTCACTGTAATCTTCAAATCACTCCCGAGTATCCCTTAGGTGACTAACCTAAAACAGTGTTAGAATACTGTTCAATGAAAACAGAAGCTTAGCTGTGTGAGTGGACTTCACGTGACCTAGAAGAGTTTCATAGAAGGATTCCTTAAGGTTTTTATCGGATGGTATTTCTTTCTCAGCATATTCTTAAGAACGTTCCCAAATGGCCTTTCTCAAGTTCCACAGAAACAGTGATTTCAAACTGCTCAATCCACAGAATGATTTAACTCTATGAGATGAATACACACATCACAAAGTAGTTGCTCCAAAAACTTCTCTCCAGTTTTCATCGGAAGACGTTTCCTTTCTCACCAAAAGCCTCCAGGCGCCACTTAATATCCCGTCAGAGATGACTCAAAGACAGAGTTTCCAAACTGGAAACGTAATGTAAGCTTTAACTCTTTGAAATTTATGCACAGGTCAGAGAGCAGTTTCTTGGACTGCTTCTTTCTGGGTTTTATTTCAGGATATTTCACTTTTCGCCATAGTCTTCAATGTGGTACAAAATATGACATTTTCAGTTTTACAGGAACCGTGTTCAAACACTGCCTTAGGAGAAAAGAGATATAAGTCCCTGAATCACAAAGCAGTTTCTCAGAAAGCTTCTCTCCAGTTTTTAGCTGAAGGTATCTCCTTTTTCATCAGAAGCCTGAATGTGCTCCCAAAATTCCCTTTGCAAATCCATCCATGATGCAATTTCAAACTGTACAATAGAAAGAAAATTTTATCTATGTGAGATGAATAGACATATCTTTTCCTAAGCACTTTCACTCAAAGCTTCTTTACAGTTTGTCTGAGGATATTTCCTTTCTCACCATAACGGTCCATATACTCCGAAATGTCCCCTGGTAGCTTTTTCTCCAGATGCGATTCCCCAATCCTCTATGAGAAGAAAAGTATAACTCTGTGAGTGGAATACACACGTCACAAAGCAGCTTCTCGGAAATCTTCTCTCCAGTATCTCTCTGAAGATACTTCCGTTTTCAGCGTAACCCTCAAAGTGCTCCCGAGTACCCCTTAGTTGACTAACTTAAAACAGTGTTAGAATACTGTTCAATGAAAACAGAAGCTTAAAGGTGCGAGTGGACTTCACGTGACCTAGGGCAGTTTCACAGAAAGTTTTCTTCTAGTTTTTATCCGAGGGTATTTCTTTTACAGCATATTCTTAAGAGCATTCCCAAATGTCCTCTCTCAGGTTCCAGAGAAACAGTGATTTCAAACTGCCCTATACAAACAATGATTTAACTCTATGAGATGAATACACACATCACAAAACAGTTGCTCCAAATGCTTCTCTCCAGTTTTCATCGGGAGACGTTTCCTTTCTCACCACAAACCTCTGTGTGCCACTTAATATTACTTCAAAGATTCCTAAAAGACAGAGTTTCCAAACTGAGCTATGTAGTGTAAGATTTAGCTCTCTGAAATGAATGCACACGTCAGAGAGCAGTTTCTTGGAACGCTTCTTCTGGGTTTTATTTCAGGATATTTCACTTCTCGCCATAGTCTCCAATGCGCTGCAAAATATCACTTTTTCATTTTTACAGGAACAGTGTTCAAATACTGCCTTATGAGAAAAGCCGTAGAACTCCCTGAGTGGAATGTGCACATCACAAATTTGTGTCTCGGAAAGCTATCCTCCAGTTTTAATCTGAATATATTATCTACTTCCCCACAGGCCTGAATGTGCTCCCGAATGTCCCTTTGTGAATCCGTCCATGATGCAGTTTCAAAACTGCGTAATAGAAAGAACGTTTTACCTATGTGAGATGAATAGACATATCTATCCCAAAGCAGTTTCAGAGAAATCTTTCCAGTTTGTCTAAGGTTATTTCCTTTTTCACCATAGCTGATCATATACTCACAAATGACCCCTGGTAGTGTTTTCTCCAAACGAGATGACCCAATACTCTATGAAAAGAAAAGTATAACTCTGTGAGTGGAATGCACACGTCTCAAAGCAGCTCCTTGGAAATCTTCTCTCCAGTATCTATCTGAAGGTATTTCCGTTTTCACCGTAAGCCTCAAAGTTCTCCCGAGAATCTCTTAGCTGACTAAGCTAAAACAGTGTTAGAATTCTGCTCAATGAAAAACGAAGATTAACTGTTTGAGTGGAATTCACGTGACCTAGAGCAGTTTCACAGAAAGTTTCCTTCGGTTTTTTATCGGAGGGTACTTCTTGTTCAACATATTCTTAGAACATTCCCAAATGTCCTTTCTCAGGTTCCACAGAAACAGTGATTTCAAACTGTTCAATCCAAAGAATGATTTAACTCTCCAAGATAAATACACACATCACAAAGTAGTTTCTCCGAAAGTTTCTCTCCAGTTATCAGAAGACGTTTTCTTTCTCACCACAAACCTCTGTGTGCCACTTTATATTCCTTCACAGATTCCTCAAAGACAGAGTTTCCAAACTGGGGAAGGTAGTGTAAGCTTTAACTCCCTGAAATGAATGCACACGTCAGAGAGCAGTTTCATGCAACACTTCTTTCTGGGTTTTATTCCGAATTTTTACTTTTCACCACAGTCTTCAATGCGCTGCAAAATATCACTTTTTCAGTTTCACAGGAACAGTGATCAAGCACTGCCTTATGAGAAAAGAGGTACAACTCCCTGAGTGGAATGCACACACCACAAAGCAGTTTCTCAGAAAGGTTCTCTCCGGTTTTTAGCTGAAGGTATCTCCTTTTTCATCATAGACCTGAATGTGCTCCCGAATGTCCCATCACAAATCCGTCCATGACGCAGTTTCTGAACTGCGTAATAGAAAGGGAGCTTTATTTGTGTGAGATGAATAGACATATCTATCACAAACCAGATTCACAGAAAGCTTATTTCCAGTTTTTGTCTGAGGCCATTTCCTTATTCACCATAGCCGTCCATATACTGCCGAATGTCGCTTGGTAGCTTTTTCTACACACAGGATTTCCCAGTCCTCTAGGAGAAGAAAAGTATAACTCTGTGAGTAGAATGCACACGTCACAAGGCAGCTCCTCGGAAATCTTCTGTCCAGTATCTGTCTGAAGATATTTCCATTTTAACTTTGAGCCTGAAAGCGCTCCTGAGTATTTCTTAGCTGACAAATGTAAAACAGTGTTAGAATATGGCTCAATGAAAACAGAAGGTTAACAGTGCGAGTGGAATTCACGTGACCTAGAGCAGTTTCACAGAATGTTTCCTTCTGTTTGTTATCGGAGGGTATTCCTTTTTCAGTATATTGTTTAGAGCATTTCTAAGTAACCTTTCTCAGGTTCCACAGAAATAGTGATTTCAAACTACTCAATCCAAAGAATGATTTGACTCTAGGAAATGAATACACACATCACAAGGTAGTGGCTCTGGAGGCTTCTCTCCAGTTTTCATTGGAAGACGTTTCCTTTCTCACCACAAACCTCCATGGAAAACTTAATATCCCTTCACAGATTCCTAAAAGACAGAGTTTCCAAACTGGGCAACGTAGTTTAAACTTTAACTCTCTGAAATGAATGAACACTTCAGAGAGCAGTTTCTTGGAATGCTTCTTTCTGTGTTACATTTCATGGTATTTAATTTTTCACCATAGAGTTCAATGAGCTGCAAAATATCACTTTTTCAGTTTTACAGGAACAGTGTTCAAACACTGCCTTGTGAGAAAAGAGTTATAACTCCCTCAGTGGAATACACACATCACGAAACAGTATGCCAGAATGCTCCTCTACAGTTTTTATCTGAAGATATCTCGTATTTCCCTACAGACCTGAATGTGCTCCCGAATGTCCCTTCGTGAATCCGTCCATGACGCAGTTCAAAACTGCGTAATAGAAACAAAGTTATATCTATGTGACATGAATAGACATATCCATCACAAAGCAGTTTCACAGAAAGCTTCTTTAAAGTTTTTATCTCAGGATATTTCTTTTTCACCATAGCCATGCATATGCTCTCAAAAGTCCACTGGTAGCTTTTTCTCCAGACAGGATTCCCCAATCATCTATGAGAAGAAAAGTATAAACCTGTGAGTGGAATGCACACATCACAAAGCAGCTCCACGGAAATCTTCTCTCCAATATACAACTGAGGATATTTCCGTTTTCACCATAAGCCTCAAAGTGCTCCCGAGAGTCCCTTACCTGACTAACCTAAAACAGTGCTCAATGAAAACAGAAGCTTATCTGTGCGAGTGGACTTCACATGACCTAGAGCTGTTTCACGGAAGGTTTCCTTCTGGATTTTATTGGAGGGTATTACTTTTTTAGCATATTCTTAAGAGTGTTCCCAAATGAACTTTATGAGGATGCACAGAAACAGTGATTTCAAACTGCTCAATCCAAAGAATGATTTAACTCTATGAGATGAATACACATATCACAAAGCAGTTGCTCCAAAAGCTACTCTCCACTTTTCATTGGAAGATGTTTTGTTTCTCACCAGAAGCCTCCAGACGCCACTTAATATCCTACCCCAGATTCCTCAAACACAAAGTTTCCAAAGTGAGCAGTGTACTATGTTTTAACTCTCTGAAATAAATGCATACGTCAGAGAGCAGTTTCTTTGAATGCTTCTTTCAGGGTTTTATTTCAGGATATTTCACTTTTTGCCATAGTCTTAAATGCACTGCAAAATATCACTTTTTCAGCTTTACAGGGTCAGTGTTCAAACACTGCCTTATGAGAAAATAGGTATAACACCCTGAGTGGAATGAACACATCACAAAACAGTTTCTCAGAAAGCTTCTCTCCAGTTTTTATCTGGAGATATTTCCTATTTCCCCACAGTCTTGAAAGGGCTCCCGAAAGTCCCTTCGCTAATCCATCCTTGACACAGTTTCAAGACTGGGTAATAGAAAGAAAGTTTATCTACGTGAGATGAATAGACATATCTATCACAAAGTAGTTTCACAGTAAGCTTCTTTCCAGGTTTTATCTGAGGATAATTCCTTTTTCACCACAGCCGTCCATATACTCCCGAATGCCCCCGGTAGAATTTTCTCCAAACGTGATTCCTCAATCCTCTATGAGAAGAAAGGAATAACTCTGTGAGTGGAATGCACATGTCACAAAGCAGCTCCTCGGAAATCTTCTCTCCAGTATCTATCTGAAGATATTTCCTTCTTAACCATAAGTCCAAAACCGCTAACGGGTATCCCTTAGCTGACTAACCTAAAACAATGTAAGAATACGGCTCAATGAAAACAGAAGCTTAACTGTGCGAATGAAATTCACGTGACCTAGAGCAGTTTCACAGAAATTTTCCTTCTGGTTTCTATCGGATGGTATTACTTTTTCTTTACATTACTAAGAGCATTCCCAAATGTCCTTTCTGAGATTCCACAGAAACAGTGATTTCAAACTGCTCTATCCAAAGAATGATTTTAGACTATGAGATGAATACAAACATCACAAAGCAGTTTCTCCGAAAGATTCTCTACAGGTTTCATCAGAAGACGTTTCCTCTCTCACGACAAGCCTCTGGGCATTACTTAATATCCCTCACAGTTTCCTCAAAGACAGAGTTTCCAAACTTCACAAAGTAATGTAAGCTTTAACTCTCTGAAATGAATGCACACGTCAGAGAGCAGTTTCTTAGAACGCTTCTTTCTGAGTTTTATTCCAAGATATGTCACTTTTTGCCATAGTCTTCAATGTGCTGCAAAATATCACTTTTTCAGTTTTACAGGAACAGTATTCAAACACTGCCTTATGAAAAAAGCGGTAAAGCTCCCTGAGTGGATGCACACATCACAAAGCAGTTTCTCAGAAAGCTTCTCTCCAGTTTTTATCTGAAGATATCTCCTATTTCCCTAAAGGCCCGAATGTGCTCCCAAATTTCCCTTCCCGAATCCTTCCATGACGCAGTTTCAAAATTGCGAAATAGAAAGAAAGTTTTATCTATGTGAGATTAACAGTCATATCTATCACAAAGGAGTTTCACAGAAAGCTTTTTCCAGTTTTTGTCTCAGGATATTTCCTTTTTCACCGTAGCTGTTCATATACTCCCGAATGTCCCCTGGTAGCATTTTCTCCAAACGAGATCCCCAATCCTCTATGAGAAGAAATGTATAAATCTTTGAGTGAAGTGCAAACGTCACAAAGCAGCTCCTCGGAAAACTTCTCTCCAGGATCTCTCTGAAGATGTTTCCGTTTTCACCATTAGCCTCAAAGTGCTCCCGAGTATTCCTTAGCTGACTAACCTAAAACAGTGTTAGAATACTGCTCAATGAAAACGGAAGCTTAAATCTGTGAGTGGCATTCACATGACACGGATCATTTTCACAGAATGTTTCCTTCTGGTTTTTATTGGAGGGTATTTCTTTTTCAGCACATTCTTAAGAGCGTTCCCAAATGTCCTTTCTCAGGTTCCACAGAAACAGTGATTTCAAACTGCTCAATCCAAAGAATGATTTAACTCTATGAGATGAATCCACACATCACAAAGCAGTTGCTCAGAAAGCATCTCTCCAGTTTTCAATGGAAGACATTTCCTTACTCGTCACAGTACCCGGTTGCCACTTAATGTTCCTTTGCAGAATCTTCAAAGACAGACATTTCAAACTGTGAAATGTAGAGTAAGATTTAGCTCTCAGAAATGAATGCATAGGTCAGAGAGCAGTTTCTTGGAACACTTCTTTCTGGGATTTATTTCAGGATATTTCACTTTTCACCATAGTCTTCCATGCACTCTGCAATATTACTTTTTCAGTTTTGTAGGAACAGAGTTCAAACACTGTGTTATGAGACAAGAAGTATAATTCCCTGAGTTGAATGCACACATCACAAAGTAGTTTCTCAGAAAGCCTCTATCCACTTTTCATCTGAAGATATCTCCTTTTTCATCATAGGCCTGAATATGCCCCCGAACGCTCCTTCGCGGATCCGTCCATGACGGAGTTTCCAAACTGCATAATATAAGGAAAGTTTTATCTATGCGAGATGAATAAACGTATCTATCACAAAGCAGTTTCACAGAAATCTTTTTTCCAGTTATTGTCTAAGGATATTTCCTTTCTCACTATAGCCGTCCCTATAGTCCTGAATGTGCCTTGGTAGCTTTTCCTCCAAAAGGCATTCCCCAATCCTCTAGAGAAGAAAGGTATAATGCTGTGAGTGAAATGCACATACCACAAAGCAATTCCTCAGAAACTTCTCTCCAGTTTCTATCTGAACATATTTTCTTTCTCACTGTAAGACTCAAAGTGCTTCTGAATATCCCTTCACATGCTAAAGATAAACAGTGTTAGAAAACTCTTCAATGAAAAGGGAAGTTTAACTGAGCGAGAGGAATTCACACAACACATAGCAATTTCACAGAAAGCTTCCTTGTGGTTTTCATCTGGGGATATTTCTTTCTCCATATTCCAAAGAGCGATCCCAAATGTCCTTCCTGAGATACCAGAGAAACAGTTATTTCAAACGGCTCAATCCAAGGAATGGTTTAACTCTATGAGATGAATACACACATCACAAAGTAATTGCTCAGAAAGCTTCTCTCCAATTATCATGGGACGACATTTCCTTGCTCACCACAGGCCTCTGGGGCACCATTTAATATCCCTTCGCATATTCCTCAAAGACAGAGTTTGCAAATTGGACAATGTGGAGTACACTTTAATTCTGTGAAGTGAATTCCCATATCAGAGAGCAGTTTCTTGGAACGCATCTTCCAGGGTTTTACTTGAGGATAGTTCACTCTTTGTGATAGTCTTCAATGCACTGCAAAATATCACATTTTCAGTTTTACAGGAACAGTGTTCAAACACTGCCTTATGAGAAAAGAGGTAAAATTCACTGAGTGGAATGCACAAATCACAAAGCAGTTTCACAGAAAGCTTTTCTCCCCTGTTTATCTGGAGATATTTCCTATTACCCCACAGGCGTGAATGTACTACTGAATGTCCCTTCGCGAATCCATCCACGATGCAGTTTCAAAACTGCGTAATAGAAAGAAAGTTTTATCTATGTGAGATGAATAGACGTATTGATCACAAAGCAATTTCACAGAAAGCTTCTTTCCAGTTTTTTTCTGAGGATACTTACTTTTTCACCATAGCCATCTATATACTCCCGAATGTCCCCTGGTAGAGTTTTCTCCAAACGAGATTCCCCAATCCTCTATCAGAAGAAATGTATAACTCTGAGAGTGAAATGCCCACATCACAAAGCAGCTCCTCAGAAATCTTCTCTCCAATATCTATCTGAAGATATTTCCGTTTTCACCATAAGCCTCAGAGCACTCCAAAATATCCCTTAGCTGACTAACCTAAAGCAGTGTTAGAATATTGTTCAATGTAAACAGAAGATTAACTGTGTGAGTGAACTTCATGTGACTTTGAGCAGTGTCACAGAAAGATTCCTTCTGGTTTCTATCACAGGGTATATATTTTACAGCATATTCTAAAAGCGTTCCCAGATGACTTTTCTCAGGTTACACAGAAACAGTGATGTCAAACTGCTCAATCCAAAGAATGATTTAACTCTATGAAATGAATACACACATCACAAAGCAGTTGCTCCAAAAGCTTCTCTCCAGTTTTCATCGGAAGACGTTTCCTTTCTCAACACAAACCTCCAGGTGCCACTTAATATCTCTGCAGAGATTCCTCAAAGACAGAGTTTTCAAACTGGGAAACGTAGTGTAAGCTCTAACTCTCTGAAATGAATGCACACGTCAGAGAGCAGTTTCTAGGAACTATTCTTTCTTGGTTTTATTTCAGGACATTTCACTTTTCACCATAGTCTTCAATGCGCTGCAAAATATCACTTTTTCAGTTTTACAGGCACAGTGGTCAAACACTGCCTTATGAGAAAAGAAGTATAACGCCCTGAGTTGAATGCACACACCACAAAGCAGTTTCTCAGAAAGCTCCTCTTCAATATTTGTCTGAAGATATCTCCTATTTCCCCACAGGCCCGAAAGTGCTCCCAAATGTCCCTTCGCAAATCCGTCCATGACGCAGTTTCAAAAGTGCTTAATAGAAAGAAAGTTTTATCTATGTGTGATGAATAGACATATGTACCACAAAGGAATTTCACATAAAGCTTCTTTTGAGTTTTTGTCTGAGGACACTTCCTTTTTCACTGTAGTCACCCATATATTCCTGAGTGTCCCCTCGTAGCTTTTTCTACAAACGGGATTCCCCAATCCTCTAAGAGAAGAAAAATGTAACTCTTTGAGTGGAATGCACACGTCATAAAGAAGCTCCTCGGAAATCTTCTCTCCAGTATCTGTCTGAAGACATTTCCATTTTCATGGAAGCCTCAATGTGCTAATGAGTATCCCTTAGTGGACTAACCTAAAACAGTGTTAGAATACTGCTCCACGAAAACAGAAACTTAACTGTGTGAGTGGACATGACGTGACCTAGAGAAGTTTCACAGAAAGTTTCCTTCTGGTTTTTATAAAAGGGTATTTCTTTGTCAGCATATTCCTAAGAGCGTTTCCCAATGTCCTTTCTCAGGTTCCACAGGAACAGTGATTTCAAACTGCTCAATCCAAGAATGATTCAACTCTATGAGATAAATACGCACATCACAAAGCATTTGCTCTGAAAGCTTCTGTCCTGTTTTCATTGGAAGACGTTACCTTTCTCAGCACAAGCCTCCGGGCACCAATGAATATCTCTTCACAGATTCCTCAAACACAGAGTTTCCAAACTGGGCAATGTAGTGTAAGCTTTTACTCTCTGAAATGAATGCAAACGTCAGAGAGCAGTTTCTTGGAACGTTACCTTTTGGGTTTTGTTTCATGATGTTTCACTTTTCGCTATAGTCTCCAATGTGCTGCAAATTATCACTTTTTCAGTTTTCAGGACAATGTTCAAACACTGTATTATGATAGAAGAGGCATAACTCCCTAAGTGGAATGCACATATCACAAAGCAGTCTCTCAGAAAGCTTCTCTCCAGTTTTTATCTGAAGATATCTTCTATTTCCCCATAGACCTGAATGTGCTGCCGAATGTCTCTTCGCGAATACATCCATGATGCAGTTTCAAAACCATGTAATAGAAAGATTTATCTATGTGAGACGAATACACATATCAATCACAAAGCAATTTCACAGAAATCTTCTTTTTACTTTTTGTCTGAGGATATTTCCTTTTTAACTATAGTCGTCCATATACTCCCGAATGTACCCTGGTAGCTTTTTCTCCAAACGGGATTCCCCAATCCTCTATGACAAGAAAAGTATAACTCTGTGAGTGGAATGCACACGTCACAAATCAGCTCCTCGGAAATCTTCTCTCCAATATATATCTGAAGATATTTACGTTTTCACGGAAGTCTCAAAGCGCTCCCGAGTATCCCTTAGCTTAGTAAAGTAAAACAGTGTCAGAATACTGCTCAATGAAAACAGAAGCTTAACTGTGTGAGTGGAATTCACATGACACAGAGCTGTTTCACAGATGGATTCCTTCTGCTTTTTATTGGAAGACATTTCTTGTTCAGCATATTCTTTAGAGCTTTCCCAAATGTCCGTTCTCAGGTTCCACAGAATGAGTGATTCCAAACTGCTCAATCCAAAGAACGATTTACCTCTATGAGTTAGAAACACATTTCACAGGCAGTTGTTCAGACATCTTCTTTCCAGTTTTCACTGGAAGACATTTCCTTGCTCGCCACAGGATCCCGGTCGCCACTTAATCTCCCTTCCCATAAACCTCAAAGACAGATTTTCCAATGGGGGCAGTGTAGAATAATCTTAACTTAGTGAAATGAATGCACATATCAGAGAGTAGTTTCTTGGAAGACTTCTTTCTGGGTTTTATTTGAGGATACTTCACTTTCCGCCACAGTGTTCAATGCACTCTAAAATATCACATTTTTGGTTTTACAGGAACAGTGTTCAAACTCTGCCTTATGAAAAAGAGGTATAACTACCTGAGTGGAATGCACACATCACAGAGCAGTTTCTCAGAAAGCTTCTATCCAGTTTTTATCTGAAAATATTTCCCATTTCACTGTAGGCCTGAATGTGCTCCCAAATGTCCCTTCGTGAATCCACCCATGACGCAGGTTCAAAACTGTGTAACAGTTTTATGGATGTGAGATGAATAGATGTATCTATTCAAAGCAGTTCACAGAAAGCTTCTCTCCAGGTTTTGTCAGAGGATATTTCCTTTTTCACCATTGGTGTCCATATACTACCAGATGACCCTTTGTAGCTTTTTCTCCTAAAGGGATTTAACAATCCTCTATGACAGGAAAGGTATAATTCTGTGAGTAGAATGCACACATCACAAAGCAGCTCCTCGGAAAGCTTCTCTCCAGTTTCTATCTGAAGTTATTTCCTTTCACCATAAGCCTCACAGCGCTTCTGAATGTTCCTTCACAGACTAAACAAAAACAGTGTTAAAATACTGCTCAATGAAAACAGAAGCTTAACTGTGTGAGTGGAATTTACACTACACAAAGCAGTTTCACAGAAAGCGTCCTTCTGGTTTCTATCTGAGGTTATTTCTTTTTCAGGATATACTAAAGAGCGTTCCCAAATGTCCTTTCTCAGATTCCATAGAAAGTGATTTCAAACTGCTCAACCCAAAAATGATTTAACTGTATGAGATGAATACAAACATCACAAAAGAGTTGCTCAGAAACCTTCTCTCCAATTTTCAACATTAGGGGTTTCCTTGCTCGCCACAGGCCTCCGGTTGCCGCTTAATATCCCTTCGCAGAATCATCAAAGATAGACTTTCCAAATTGAGAAATGTAGAGTAAGCTTTAACTCTGTGAAATGAATGGACATGTCAGAGAGCAATTTCTTGGAATGCTTCTTTCTGGGTTTTATTGGACGACATTTCACTTTTCACCGTAATCTTCAATGTGCTCCGAATATCACTTTTTCTGTTTTACAAGAACAGTGTTCCAACAGTGTCTTCTGAGAAGAAATTATAACTCCCTGAGTGGAATGCACACATCACCAAGCAGTTACTCAGAAAGCTTCTTTCCAGTTTTTATCTGATGATAATTCCTTTTTCACCATAGGCAAGAATGTGATCCCGAATGTCTTTTCGCAGATTAATCCATGACACAGTTTCCAAGCTGTGTAATGTGAAGAAATCTTTATCTATGTGAGATGAATACACATATCACAGAGCAGTTTCATAGAAAGCTTCTTTCCTGTTTTTGTCTGAGGCTATTTCCCTTTTCACGATAGGCATCAACACGCTCCCGAATATCACTTGGGACCTTTTTGTCCAAAAGAGTTTCCCGGATGCTGTATGAGAAGAGAGGTATAACACTGTGAGTGGCATGCACACATCACAAAGCAGTTCCTCGGAAAGCTTCTCTTCAGTTTCAGTCTGAATATATTTTCTTTTTCACCGTAAGCCTCAAAGTGCTCCCGAATATTCCTTCACATGCTAAAGATACACAGAGTTAGAAAACTGCTCAATGAAAAGAGAGGCTTTCACATGAACACTATTCAAACACTGATTTATGGGAAAAGAGGTATATCTCCCTGAGTGAAATGCACACATCACAAAGTAGTTTCTCAGAAAGCTTCTCTCCAGTTTTATCTGATGATATTTCCTTTTTCACCATAGTCCTGAATATGCTCCCGAAAGTCCTTTCGTGGATCCGTCCATGACAGAGTTTGCAAGCTGCATAATCGAAAGAAAGCTTAATCTAGGTGAGATGAATACACATAGCACAGAGCAGTTTCACAGAAAGCTTCTATCCAGTTTTCATCTGAAGATATCTTCTTTACCACCGTAGGCCTGAATGTGCTCCCGAATATCCCTTCGTGGATCCGTCCATGACTGAATTTCCAAATTGTGTAATATAAGGAAAGTTTTATCTATGTGAGATGAATAAATGTATCTATCACAAAGCTGTTTCACAGAAGTCTTCTTTCCAGTTTCTGTCTGAGGATATTTCATTTTTCCCATAGCCGTCCTTATACTCTCGAATGTCCTGTGGTAGCTTTCTCTCGAAAAGGCATTCCCCAATCCTCTATGAGAAGAAAAGTATAACTCTGTGAGTTGAATGTACACGTCACAAAGCAGCTCCTCAGAAATTTCTCCAGTTTCTATCTGAAGATATTTCCGTTTTCACCATAAGCCTCAAAGGGCTCCCAAGTATCCCTTAGCTGACTAAGCTAAAACAGTGTTAGAATGCAGCTCAAAGACAACAGAAGCTTAACTGTGCGAGTGGAATTCACGTGACACAGAGTAATTTCCCAGAAAACTTCCTTCTGGTTTTTATCAGAGGGTATTTCTCTTTCAGCACATTCTTAAGAGCATTCCCAAATGTCGTTTCTCAGGTTCCAAAGAAAGAGTGATTTCAAACTGTGCATTCCAAAGAATGATGTAACTCTATGAGGTGAATACACACATCACAAAGCAGTTGCTCAGAAAGCTTCTCTCCAGTTTTCAACAGAAAGGATTTCCTTGCTCACCACAGGGTCCCGGTAGCCACTTAATATCCCTTTGAAGAATCCTCAAAGACAGCCTTTCCAAACTGGTAAATGTAGAGTAAGCTTTAACTCTGTGAAAAGAATGGACATATCAGAGAGCAGTTTCTTGGAATGCTTCTTTCCGGGTTTTATTGGAAGATTTTCACTTTTCACCATAGTCTTCAATATGCTCCAAATATCACCTTTTTAGTTTCACAGGAAAAGAGTTCAAACAGTGCCTTATGAGAAAAAAGGTATAACTCCCTGAGTGGAATGCACACACCACCAAGCAGTTTCTCAGAAAGCATCTCTCCAGTTTTTATCTGATAATATTTTCTTTTACACCATAAGCCTGAAAGTGATCCCGAATATCCCTTTGCAGATCCATCTATGACGGAGTTTCCAAGCTGCGTAATGTAAAGAAAGCTTTATCTATGTGGGCTGAATAAACATAGTAAAAAGAAGATTCACAGAAAGCTTCTTTCCAGTTTTTATCTGAAGATATTTCCTTTTTCACCATAGTCCTGAAAGTGCTTCTGAATGTCCCATCGAGGATCAGTCCATGACAGAGTTTCCAAGCTGCGTAATGTAAAGAAAGCTTTATGTATGTGAGATGAATACACATATAGTAGAGCAGTTTCATAGAAAGCTTCCTTCCAATTTTTGTCTGAGACTATTTCCCTTTTCACCATACAATTCAACATGCTCCCGAATATCACCTGGTACCTTCTTCTCCAAAAGGGTTTCCCCAATGCTGTATGAGAAGAGAGGTATACCACTGTGAGTGGAATGCACACATCACAAAGCAGTTCCTCAGAAATCTTCTCTCCAGTTTCGGTCTGAATATATTTCCTTTTTCACCATAAGCCTCAAAGCATTCCCGAATATCCCTTCACATGCTAAACACAAACAGGGTTAGAAAACTGCTCGATGAAAAGAGAGGTTTAACTGAGTGAGAGGAATTAAGACGATACAGAGTAGTTTCACAGAATGCTTCCTTCTGGATTTTACCTGAGGATATTTCTTTCTCCATATTCTAAATAGGGTTTCCAAATGTCCTTCCTCAGATTCCACAAAAACAGTGTTTTCAAACTGCTCAATCCAAAGAATGGTTTAACTCTATGAGCTGAATACACACATCAAAAAGCTGTTGCTCAGAAAGCTTCTCTCCACTTTTCAATGGAAGACGTTTCCTAGCTCACGACAAGCCTCCGGGTGCACATAATATCCCTTTGCAGATTCCTCAAAGACAGAGTTTCCAGACTGGGCAAAGTAGAGTATGCTTTAACTCTGTGAAATGAATGCACATATGACAGAGCAGTTTCTTGGAACGATTCTTTCTTGGTTTTATTTGAGGAGATTTCACTTTTTGCCATACACTTCAATGCGCTCTGAAATATCATGCTTTCGGTTTTACAGGAACAGTGTTCAAACACTGCCTTATGAAAAAGGAGGTACACTACCTGAGTGGAATGCATGCATCACAAAGGAGTTTCTCAGAAAGCTTCTCTCCATTTTTTATCTGAAGATATTTCCTATTTCACCATAGGCCTGAATATGCTCCCGAATGTCCCGTTACGAATCCATCCATGACGATGTTTTAAAAATGCATAATGGAAAGAAAGTTTTATCTATGTGAGATGAATAAACATGTCTAACAAAAAGCTGTTTCACAGAAAGCCTCTTTCCAGTTTATGTCTGAGGATATTTCCTTTTTCACCATAGCCATCCATATACTCCCGAATGTCCCCTGGTAACTATTTCTCCAAAAGGCATTTCCCAATCCTCTATGAGAAGAAAAGTGTAACTCTGTGAGTGGAATGCACACGTCACACAGCTCCTCCTCAGAAATCTTCTCTCCAGTTTCTATCTGAAGATATTTCCGTTTTCACCATAAGCCTCAAAGCCCTCCCGAGTACCCTTTAGCTGACAAAACTAAAACAGTGTTACAATACTGTTCAATGAAAACAGAAGCTTACCTGTGCGAGAGGAATTCACATGACACAGAGCAGTTTCACAAAAGCTTCCTTCTGATTTTTATTGGAGGGTATTTCTTTTTCAGCATATTCTTAAGAGCATTTCCAAATGTCCTTCCTCAGATTCCACAGAAACAGTGTTTTCAAACTGCTTACTCCAAAGAATGATTTAACTCTATGAGATGAATCCACATATCACAAAGCAGTTGCTCAGAAGCTTCTCTCCAATTTTCAACGGAAGACATTTTCTTGCTCGCCAGAGACATCTGTTTGCCACTTAATATCCCTTTGCAGAATCTTCAAAGACAGACTCCAAATATCACTTTTTAGTTTTACAGGAAGAGTGTTCAAACAGTGTCTTATGAGAAGAAAGTTATAACTCACTGAGTGTAATCCAAATATCATCAAGCAGTTTCTCCAAAAGTGTCTCTCCAGTTTTAATCTTATGATATTTACTTTTTCACCATAGACCCGAATGTGATCCCGAATATCCTTTCACAGATCCATCCATGACGGAGTTTCCAAGCAGTGTAATGGAAAGAAAGCTTTATGTCTGTGAGATGAATAAACATAGAAAAAAGCAGACCCTCAGAAAGCTTCTTTCCAGTTTTTATCTGAAGATATTTCCTTTTTCACCATAGTTCAGAATGTTCTTCAGAATGTCCCTTTCCAGATCCGTCCATGACAGAGTTTCCAAGCTGCGTAATGTAAAGAAAGCTTTATCTATGTCAGATGAATACACGTATCACAGAGCAGTTTCATAGAAAGCTTCCTTCCAGTTTTTGTCTGAGGCTCGTTTCCTTTCCACCGTAGGTGTCAATATGCTCCTGGATGTCATTTGGTATCTTATCTTCCAAAAGGGTTTCCCCGATGATTTATGAGAAGAGACTTAAAATACTGTGAGTAAAATGTACACGTCACAAAGCATTTCCTCGGAAAGCTTCTCTCCAGTTTCTATATGAACATATTTTCTTTCTCACTGTAAGACTCAAAGAGCTTCCGAATATCCCTTTGCACGCTAAATATAAACAGTGTTGGAAAACTCTTCAATGAAAAGGGAAGCTTAACTGAGCGAGAGGAATTCACACAACACATAACAATTTAACAGAAAGCTTCTTTCTGGTTTTCATCTGAGGATATTTCTTTCTGCATATTCCAAAGAGTGATCCCAAATGTCCTTCCTGAGATACTACAGAAACAGTTATTTCAAACTGCTCAATCCAATGAATGGTTTAACTCTATGAGATGAATACACACATCACAATGCAGTTGCTCAGAAAGCTTCTCTCCAGTTTTCAACGAAGACATTTCCTTTCTCACCACAGGCCTCTGGCGCCACTTAATATCCCTTCGTAGATTCCTCAAAGGCAAAGTTTGCAAACTGGGCAACGCAGAGAAAGCTTTAGCTCTGTTATATGAAAGCACATATCACAGAGCACTTTCTTGGAACACTTCTTTCTGGGTTTTATTTGAGGATATTTCACTTTTCGCCATAGTCTTCAAAGCACTCCAAATTATCATTTTTTGTGTTTTACAGGAACAGCGTACAAACACTGAATGATTTAACTCTATGAGATGAATACACACATCACAATGTTGTTGCTCAGTATCCTTTTCTCCAGTTTTCATCAGAAGACGTTTCCTTTCCCACCACAAGCCTCAGAGCGCCAATAATGTCCCTTTACAGATTCCTCAAGACAGAGTTTCCATACTGGGCAACGTAGTGTAAGCTTTAACTCTCTGAAATGAATGCATATGTCAGATAGCATATTCTTGGAATACTTCTTTCTTGGTTTTACTCCAGGACAATTCTCTTTTCATCATAGTCTTCAATGAACTGTAAAATATCACTCTCTCAGTTTTACAGGAACAGTGTTCAAACACTGCCATATGAGAAACGAGGTGTAATTCCCTGAGTGGAATTCACACATCACAAAGCAGTTTCTCAGAAAGCTTCTCTCCAGTTTTTATCTATAGATATCTCCTATTTCCCCACAGGCCTGAATGTCCTCCCAAATGTCCCTTTGTGAATCCATCTATGACGCAGTTTCAAAACTGCATAATAGAAAGAATGTTTATCTATGTGAGATGAATAGACATATCTATCACAATGCAGTTTCACAGAAAGCTTCTTTCCAGTTTTTGTCAGAGGATAATTCGTTTTTCACTATAGCATACCATATACTCCCGAATGTCCCCTGGTTGCTTTTTCACCAAGTGAGATTCCCCAATCCTCTATGAGAAGCAAAGTATAATTCTGTGAGTGGAATGCACACGTCACTAAGCAGCTCCTCGGAAATCTTCTCTCCAGTAACTGTCTGAAGATATTTCCGTTTTCACCGTAAGAATCAAAGTGCTCCAGAGCATCCCTTAGCTGACTAACTTAAAACAGTGTTTGAATACTGCTCAATGAAAGCAGAAGCTTTACTGGCGAGTGGAATTCACGTGATCTAGAGCAGTTTCACAGAAAGTTTTCTTCTGGTTGTTATCAGAGGGTATTTCTTTTTCAGCATATTCTTTAGTGCGTTCCCAAATGTCCTTTCTCATCTTCCACAGAAATAGTGATTTCAAACCCCTCAATCCAAAGTATGATTTAATTCTATGAGATGAATACACACATCACAATGCAGTTGCTCCCAAAGCTTCTCTCCAGTTTTTATCGGAAGACGTTTCCTTTCCCAACACAAGGCTCTGTGTGCCACTTAATACCTTTTCACAGATTCCCCAAAGTCAGAGTTTCCATACTGGAGAAAAAACTACCAGGGGATATACGGTAGTAAATGGAAGGCTATTGTGAAAAAGGAAACATCCTGAGACAAAAGCTGGAAAGAAGCTTTCTGTGAAACTGCTTTGTGATAGATATGTCTATTCATCTCACATAGATAAAACCTTCTTTCTATTATACAGTTTTGAAACTGAGTCATGGACGGATTTGCGAACAGACTTTTCAGAGCACATTCAGGCCTGTGGGGAAATAGGAAATATCATCAGATAACAGGAGAGTGACTTTCCGAGACACAATTTTGAGATGTGTGCATTCCACTCAGGGTGTTCTACCTATTTTCTCGTAAGGCAGTCTTTGAACACTGTTCCTGTAAAACTGAAAAAGGGATATTTTGCAGCACCATGAAGTATATGGCTAAAAGTGAAATATCCAGAAATAAAAACCAGGAAGAGACGTTCCAAGAAACTACCCTCTTACATGTGCATTCATCTCAGAGAAGTGAAGCTCACACTACTTTGCCTGCTTTGGACACTCTTTTTCTGAAAAACCTGTGAAGGGATATTAAGTGTCGCCTGGAGGCTTGAGGTGAGAAAGGAAACGTCTTCCGATGAAAACTGGAGAGAAGCTTTTGGAACAACTGCTTTGTGATGTGTGTATTGAACTCATAGAGTTAAATCATTCTTTGGATTTAGCAGTTTGTAATCACTGTTTCTGTGGAACCTGAGAAAAGACATTTTGGAACACTCTTAAAAATATGCTGAAAAAGAAATACCCTTCGATAAAAACAAGAAGGAAACTTTCTGTGAAACTGCTCTACGTCACATGAAGTCCACTCGCACAGTGAAGCTTCTGTTTTCATTGAGCAGTATTCTAACTCCGTTTTAGGTTACTCAGCTACGGGATATTCAGGAGCGCTTTGAGGCTTACGGTGAAAATAGAAATATCTTCAGGTGGATACTGGAGAGAAGATTTCCGAGGAGCTGCTTTGTGACGTGTGCATTCCACTCACAGAGTTATACTTTTCTTCCCATAGAGTATTGGGTAAACCCGTTTGGAACAAACGCTTCCAGGGGACATTTGGGAGTATCTGCACAGTCTGGAGAAAAAGGAAATATCCTCAGACAAAAACTGGAAAGAAGTTTTCTGTGAAACTGCTTTGTGATAGATATGTCTATTCATGTCACATAGATAAAACTGTCATTCTATTACACAGTTTTGAAACTACATCATGGATGGATTCTCGAAGGGACATTCGGGAACACATTCAGGCCTATGATGAAAAAGGAGATACCTTCAGCTAAAAACTAGAAAGAAGCTTTCTGAGAAACTGCTAGGTGTTGTGTGCATTCCACTCAGGGAGTTATACCTCTTTTCTCTTAAGGCAGTGTTTGAGCACTGTTCCTGTAAAAACTGAAAAAGTGATATTTTGCAGCACATTGAAGACTACGGCAAAATGTGACTTTCCAATGGGAAAGTCAGAGTTTCCAAAATGGGCAACGTAGTGTAAGCTTTAACTCTCTGAAATACATGCACACGTCAGAGAGCAGTTTCTTGGAATGCTTCTTTCTGGGTTTTATTTCAGGATATTTCACTTTTCTCCCAAGTTTTCAAAGCGTAGCCAAATATCACTTTTTCAGTTTTACAAGAACAGTGTTCAAACACTGCCTTATTAGAAAAGAAAAAAACTCCCTGAAGAGAATGCACACATCACAAAGCAGTTTCTCAGAAAGCTTCTCTCCAGTTTTTATTTGAACATATCTCCTTCTTCCCCACAGGCCTGAATGTGCTCCCGAATGTCCCTTCACGAATCTTTCCATGATGCATTTACAAAACTATGTAATAGAAAGAAAGTTTTGTCTATGTGAAATAAATAGACATATCTATCACAAAGCAGTTTCACTGTAAGGTTCTTACAGCTTTTGTCTGAGATTTTCTTTATCACCATAACTGTCCATATACTCCTGAATGTCCTTTGTTAGCTTTTTCTCCAAACGGGATTTCCTAATCATCTTTAAGAAGAAAAGTGTAACTTTGTGCGTGGAATGCACAGGTCACAAAGCAGGTCCTCAGAAATCTTCTCTCCAGTATGTATCAGATGATATTCTCGTTTTCACCGTAAGCTTAAAAGCGCTCCCGAGAATCCCTTAACTAACTAACCTAAAACAGTGTTAGAATACTGCTAAAAGAAAGCAGAAGCTTAACTGTGCGAGTGGACTTCACGTGACCTGAAACAGTTTCATAGAAGGATTCCTTATGGTTTTTATTGGACGGTATTTCTTTCTCAGCATATTCTTAAGAACGTTCCCAAATGTCCTTTCTCAAGTTCCAGAGAAACAGTGATTTCAAACTGCTCAATCCACAGAATGATTTAACTCTATGTGATGAATACACACATCACAAAGCAGTTGCTCCGAAAGCTTCTCCCCAGTATTCATCAAAAGACGTTTCCTTTCTCATCACAAGCCTCTGGATGCCACTTAATACCCCTTCACAGATGCCTGAAAGACAAAGTTTTACAAACTGGGCAACGTAATGTATGCTTTAAATCTCTGCAATGGAGACACAACAAAAAAGGAGAATTTTAGACCAATATCCCTGATGAACATCGATGCAAAAATCCTCAATAAAATACTGGCAAACCGGATTCAACAACACATCAAAAAGCTTATCCACCATGATCAAGTGGGCTTCATCCCTAGGATGCAAGGCTGGTTCAACATTCGCAAATCAATAAACATAATCCAGCATATAAACAGAACCAAAGACAAGAACCACATGATTATCTCAATAGATGCAGAAAAGGCTTTTGACAAAATTCAACAGCCCTTCATGCTAAAAACGCTCAATAAATTCGGTATTGATGGAACGTACCTCAAAATAATAAGAGCTATTTATGACAAACCCACAGCCAATATCATACTGAATGGGCAAAAACTGGAAAAATTCCCTTTGAAAACTGGCACAAGACAGGGATGCCCTCTCTCACCACTCCTATTCAACATAGTGTTGGAAGTTCTGGCTAGGGCAATCAGGCAAGAGAAAGAAATCAAGGGTATTCAGTTAGGAAAAGAAGAAGTCAAATTGTCCCTCTTTGCAGATGACATGATTGTATATTTAGAAAACCCCATTGTCTCAGCCCAAAATCTCCTTAAGCTGATAAGCAACTTCAGCAAAGTCTCAGGATACAAAATTAATGTGCAAAAATCACAAGCATTCTTATACACCAGTAACAGACAAACAGAGAGCCAAATCAGGAATGAACTTCCATTCACAATTGCTTCAAAGAGAATAAAATACCTAGGAATCCAACTTACAAGGGATGTAAAGGACCTCTTCAAGGAGAACTACAAACCACTGCTCAGTGAAATAAAAGAGGACACAAACAAATGGAAGAACATACCATGCTCATGGATAGGAAGAATCAATATCGTGAAAATGGCCATACTGCCCAAGGTAATTTATAGATTCAATGCCATCCCCATCAAGCTACCAATGAGTTTCTTCACAGAATTGGAAAAAACTGCTTTAAAGTTCATATGGAACCAAAAAAGAGCCCGCATCTCCAAGACAATCCTAAGTCAAAAGAACAAAGCTGGAGGCATCACGCTACCTGACTTCAAACTATACTACAAGGCTACAGTAACCAAAACAGCATGGTACTGGTACCAAAACAGAGATCTAGACCAATGGAACAGAACAGAGTCCTCAGAAATAATACCACACATCTACAGCCATCTGATCTTTGACAAACCTGAGAAAAACAAGAAATGGGGAAAGGATTCCCTATTTAATAAATGGTGCTGGGAAAATTGGCTAGCCATAAGTAGAAAGCTGAAACTGGATCCTTTCCTTACTCCTTATACGAAAATTAATTCAAGATGGATTAGAGACTTAAATGTTAGACCTAATACCATAAAAATCCTAGAGGAAAACCTAGGTAGTACCATTCAGGACATAGGCATGGGCAAAGACTTCATGTCTAAAACACCAAAAGCAACGGCAGCAAAAGCTAAAATTGACAAATGGGATCTAATTAAACTAAAGAGCTTCTGCACAGCAAAAGAAACTACCATCAGAGTGAACAGGCAACCTACAGAATGGGAGAAAATTTTTGCAATCTACTCATCTGACAAAGGGCTAATAATATCCAGAACCTACAAAGAACTCAAACAAATTTACAAGAAAAAAACAAACAACCCCATCAAAAAGTGGGCAAAGGATATGAACAGACATTTCTCAAAAGAAGACATTCATACAGCCAACAGACATATGAAAAAATGCTCATCATCACTGGCCATCAGAGAAATGCAAATCAAAACCACCATGAGATACCATCTCACACCAGTTAGAATGGCGATCATTAAAAAGTCAGGAAACAACAGGTGCTGGAGAGGATGTGGAGAAATAGGAACACTTTTACACTGTTGGTGGGATTGTAAACTAGTTCAACCATTATGGAAAACAGTATGGCGATTCCTCAAGGATCTAGAACTAGATGTACCATATGACCCAGCCATCCCATTACTGGGGATATACCCAAAGGATTATAAATTATGCTGCTATAAAGACACATGCACACGTATGTTTATTGCAGCACTATTCACAATAGCAAAGACTTGGAATCAACCCAAATGTCCATCAGTGACAGATTGGATTAAGAAAATGTGGCACATATACACCATGGAATACTATGCAGCCATAAAAAAGGATGAGTTTGCATCCTTTGTAGGGACATGGATGCAGCTGGAAACCATCATTCTTAGCAAACTATCACAAGAACGGAAAACCAAACACCGCATGTTCTCACTCATAGGTGGGAACTGAACAATGAGATCACTTGGACTCAGGAAGGGGAACATCACACACCGGGGCCTATCATGGGGAGGGGGGAGGGGGGAGGGATTGCATTGGGAGTTATACCTGATGTAAATGACGAGTTGATGGGTGCAGCAGACCAACATGGCACAAGTATACATATGTAACAAACCTGCACGTTATGCACATGTACCCTACAACTTAAAGTATAATAATAATAAATAAATTAAAAAAAAAATCTCTGCAATGAATGCACACGTCAGAGAGCATTTTGCTGGAACGCTTCTTTCTGTGTTTTATTTCAGGATATTTCACTTTTCACCATAGTCTTCAAAGCGGTGCAAAATATCACTTTTTCAGTTTTACAGGAACACTTTTCAAACCTGCCTTATGAAAAAGAGGTATAACTCCCTGAGTGGAATGCACACATCCCAAAGCACTTTCTCAGAAAGCTTCTCTCCAGTTTTTATCTGGAGATACCTCCTATTTCCCTAAAGGCCTGTATGTGCTCCCGATATTCCCTTCGTGAATCCGTCCATGATGCAGTTTCAACACTGGGTAATAAAAAGAAAGTTTTATTCATGTGAGATGAATAGAGATATCTATCCCAAAGCAGTTTCAAAGAAAACTTCTTTCCAGTTTTTTTTTAGTACATTTCCTTTTTCTCCATAGCCGTCCGTATACGCCTGAATGTCCCCTGGTAGCTTTCTCTCCACACGGGATTCCCCAATCCTCTATGAGAAGAAAAGTATAACTCTGTGAGTGTAATGCACACGTTACCAAGCAGCTCCTCAGAAATCTTCTCTCCAGTATCTATCTGAAGATATTTCCATTTTCACCATAAGCCTCAGACTGCTCCCAAGTATTCCTTAGCTGACTAAACTTAAACAGTGTTAGAATACTGCCCAATGACAATGGAAGCTTTAATCTGTGAGTGGAATTCACCTGACCTAGAGCAGTTACAGGCAAAGATTCCTTCTGGTTTTTATCAGAGTGTATTTCTTTTTCAGCATATTCTTAAGAGCATCCTCAAATGTCCTTTCTCAGGTTCCACAGAAATAGTGATTTCAAACTGCTCAATCCAAAGAATAATTTAACTCCATGAGATGAATACACACATCACAAAGCAGTTGATCTGAAAGGTTCTCTCCAATTTTCATTGGAAGGCGTTTCCTTTCTCACCTCAAGCCTCCGGGCGACACTTAATATTCCTTCACAGGTTTTTCAGAAAAACAGTGTCCAAACCGGGCAAAGTAGTGTGAGCTTTACTTCTCCCAGATGAATGTACACGTAAGAGGGCAGTTTCTTGGAACGTTTCTTCCTGGGTTTTATTGCCGGATATTACACTTTTTGCCATATTCTTTATTGCGTTGCAAAATATCCCTTTTTCAGTTTTACAGGAACAGTGTTGAAATACTACTTTATGAGAAAATAGGTAGAATTCCCTGAGTGAAATGCCCACATAACAAAGTGGTGTCTCGGAAAGCCACTCTCCTGTTTTTATCTGAAGCTATTTCCTACTTCCCCATAGGCCTGAATGTGCTCTCAAATGTCCCTTCGCAAATCCGTCCATGACACAGTTTCAAAACTGCGTAATAGAAAGAAGGTTTTATCTATGTGAGGTGAATAGACATATCTATCACAAAGTAGTTTCACAGAAAGCTTCTTTCCAGTTTCTGTCTTAGGATATTTCCTTTTTCACCATAGCTGTTCCAGTTTCTGTCTTAGGATATTTCCTTTTTCACCATAGCTGTCCGTTTACTACCGAATATACCCTGGTAGCTTTTTCTGCAAACGGGATTCCCCCATTGTCTATGAGAAGAAAAGTATAACTCTGTGAGTGGAATGCTCTGTGAGTGGAATTTACTCTCCAGTTTTTAACTGAAGATATTTCATATTTCCCCACAGGCCTGAATGTGCTCCCGAAAGGTCCCATGCAAATCCGTCCATGATGCAGTTTCAAATCTCCGTAAGAGAAAGAAAGCTTTATCTATGTGAGATGAATAGACATATCTAACACAAAGCAGCTTCACAGAAAGTTTCTTTTCAGTTTTTGTCTGAGGATATTTCCTTTTCCACTATAGCCATCCATATCCTCCCAAATGTCCCATGTTAGCTTTTTATGCAAGTGGGATTTCCCAATCCTCTATGAGAAGAAAAGTATAACTCTGTGAGTGGAATGAATGCGTCACAAAGCAGCTTCTCAGAAATTTTTCCTCCAGTATCTATCTGAAGACATTTCCATTTTCACAATAAGCCTCAATGCGCTGCCAAGTATCCTTTAGCTGAGTAACCTAAAACAATGTTAGAATACTGCTCAATGAAAACAGAAGTTTTAATGTGTGAGTTCGCTTCACATGACCTAGAGCAGTTTCACAAAATGTTTCCTTAAGGTTTTTATTGGAGGGTGTTTCTTTTTCAGTATATTCTTAAAAACGTTCCCAAATGTCAATTCTCTGATTCCACAGAAACACTGATTTCAAACTGCTCAATTCAAAGAATGATTTAACTCTATGACATGAAAACACACATCACAAAGCGGTTGCTCTGAAAGCCTCTCTCCAGTTTTCATCAGAAGACGTTTCTCTTCTCACCACAAGCCTCTGAGAGCCACTTAATATCCCTTCACAGATTCCTCCAAGACAGAGTTTCCAAACTAAGCAATGTAATGTAAGCTTTAATTCTCTGAAATGAATGCACACGTCAGAGAGCAGTTTTTTGGAACGTTTCTTTCTGGGTTTTATTTCAGGATATTTCACTTTTCGTCATAGTCTTCAACGTGCTGCAAAATATCACAGGAACAGTGTTCAAACACTACCTTAGCAGAAAAGAGGTATAATTCCCTGAGTGGAATGCACATATCACAAAGCAGTTTCTCAGAAAACTACTCTCCAATTTTTATCTTAAGATATCTATTTCCCTACAGGCCTGTATGTGCTCCCAAATGTCCCTTCACGAAACCGTCCATGACGCAGTCTCAGAAATGCATAATAGAAAGAACGGTTTATCTATGTGAGATGAATAGACATATCTGTTACAAAGCAGTTGCACAGAAAGCTTCTTTCCAGTTTTTGTCTGTGGATACTTCCTTTTTCATCATAGCTGGCCATATACTCCCGAATGCCCCCTTGTAGCTTTTTATCCAAACGGGATTCGCCAATCGTCTATGAATAGAAATGTATAACTCTGTGGGTGGAATGCACATGTCACAAAGCAGCTCCTCGGAGATCTTCTCTCCAGTATGTATCTGAAGATATTTCCTTTTTCACTGTAAGCCTCAGAGTGCTCTTGAGTATTCCTTAGCTGACTAAACAAAAACAGTGTTAGAATACTGCCCAATGACAATGGAAGCTTTAATGTGTGAGTGGAATTCACATGACCTAGAGCAGTTACAGGGAAAGATTCCTTCTGGTTTTTATCGGAGAGTATTTCTTTTTCAGCATATTCTTAAGAGCATCCTCAAATGTCTTTTCTCAGGTTCCACAGCAACAGTGATTTCAAACTGCTCAACCCAAAGAATAATTTAACTCTGTGAGAAGAATACACACATCAAAAAGCAGTTGCTCTGAAAGCTTCTCTCCAGTTTTCATCGGAAGGCATTTCCTTTCTCACCACAAGCCTCCGGGCTCCACTTATATCCCTTCACAGATTCCTCTAGGACAGAGTTTCCAAACCAGACCACGTAGTGTAAGGTTTAACTCTCTGAAAATGAATGCACACGTCAGAGAGCAGTTTCTTGCAACGGTTCTTTCTGGGTTTTATTTCAGGATATTTCCCTTTTTGCCATAGTCTTCAATGCGCTGCAAAATATGACATTTTCTATTTTACAGGAACTGTGTTGAAACACTGCCTTATGAGAAAAGAGTGGAACTCCCTGAGTGGAATACACACATCAAAAAGCAGTTTCTCAGAAAACTTCTCTCCAGTTTTTATCTAAAGATATCTCCTATTTCCCCACAGGCCTCAATGTGCTACTGAATGTCCCTTCACGAATTCGTTCATGACACAGCTTCAAAACAGCGTAGTAGAAAGAAAGTTTATCTATGTGAGATGAATAGACATATCTATCCCAAAGCAGATTCAGAGAAAGCTTCTTTCCAGTTTTTGTCTGAGAATACTTCCTTTTTCATCATAGCCATCCATATACTCCCGATTGTCCCCTGGTAGCATTTTCTTCAAACGGGATTCCCCAATCCTCTATGAGAAGAAAGGTATAACTCTGTGAGTGGAATGCTCACGTCACAAAGCAGCTCCTCGGAAATCTTCTCTCCAGTATCTATCAGAAGATATTTCTGTTTTCACAGTAAGCCTCAAAGTGCTCCCAAGTATCCCTTAGTTGACTACCTTGAAACAGTGTTAGAATACTGCTCAATGAAAACAGAAGCTTAACTGTGCGTGTGGAATTCACGTGACCTAGGGCAGTTTCACAGAAAGTTTCCAAGTCTCCTTCTGGTTTTTATCGGTGGGTATTACCTTTTTAGTGTATTCTTAAGAGTGTTCCCAAATGTCCTTTATGAGGAACCACAGAAACAGTGATTTCAAACTGCTCAATCCAAAGAATGACTTAACTCTCTGAGATGAATACACACATCACAAAGTAGTTGCTCTGAATGATTCTCTCCAGTTTTCATCGGAAGACGTTTCCTTTCTCACCACAAACCTCCATGCAAAACTTAATATCCCTCCGCAGATTCCTCAAAGACAGAGTTTCCAAACTGGGCAATGTAGTGTAAGCTTTAACTCCCTGAAATAAATGCATAAGTCAGAGAGCGCTATCGTGCAATGCTTCTTTCTGAATTTTATTTCCGAATTTTCACTTTTCACCACAGTCTCCAATGTGCTGCAATGTGCTCCCGAATGTCCCTTCGCAAATCCGTCCATGACGCAGTTTCAAAACTGCATAATAGAAAGAATGTTTTATCTATGTGTGATGAATAGACATATCTATCACAAAGCAGTTTCACAGAAAGCTTTTTCCAGTTTTTGTCTGAGGATATTTCATTTTTCACCATGGCTGTCCATAGACTCCCGAATGTCTCCTGGTAGCTTTTTTTCCAAACGGGATTCCCCAATCTTCTAAGAGAAGAAAGGTATAACTCTGTGAGTGAAATGCACACGTCACAAATCGGCTCTTCGGAAATCTTCTCTCCAGTATCTCTCTGGAGATATTTCCATTTTCACCATATGCCTCAAAGTGCTCCTGAGTATCCCTTAGCTGACAATCCCAAAACACTCTAAGAATACTTGTCAATGAAAACAGAAACTTAACTGTGTGAGTGGACTTCACGTGACCTAGAGCAGTCTCACAGAAAGTTTCCTTCTGGTTTTTATAAAAGGGTATTTCTTTTTCAACATATTCTTAAGAATGTTCCCAAATGTCCTTTCTCAGGTTCCACAGAAACAGTGATTTCAACTGTTCAGTCCAAACAACAATTTAACTCTATGAGATGAATACACACATCACAAAGCAGTTGCTCAGTAAGCTTCTGTCCAGTTTTCATCAACAGATGTTACCTTTCTCACCACAAGCCTCCGGCGCCAATAAATATCCCTTCACAGATTCCTCAAAGACAGAGTTTCCAAACTGGGCAACGTAGTGTGAGCTTTAAATCTCTGAAATGAATGCACACATTAGAGAACAGTCTCTTGGAATGCTTCTTTCTGTGTTTTATTTTGGGATATTTCACTTTTTGGTATAGTCTTCAATGCGCTGCAAAATATCACTTTTTCGGTCTTACAGGAACAGTGTTCAAACACTGCCT
This sequence comes from Theropithecus gelada, assembly GCF_003255815.1. Taxonomy (NCBI): domain Eukaryota; kingdom Metazoa; phylum Chordata; class Mammalia; order Primates; family Cercopithecidae; genus Theropithecus; species Theropithecus gelada. The sequence goes on from NC_037681.1 coordinate 729,269, forward strand.
TATGAGAAAAGAGGTATAACACCCTGATTGGAATGCACACATCACAAAGCAGCTTCATAGAAAACTTCTCTCCAGATTTCATCTTTAGATAATACCTATTTCCCCACAGGGCTGAATGTGTTCCCAAATGTCCCTTCGAGAATCCATCCATGACGCAGTTTCAAAACTGCGTAATAGAAAGCAAATTTTTTCTATGTGAGTTGAATAGACACATCTATCACAAAGCAGTTTCACAGAAAGCTTCTTTTCTGTTCTTGTCTGAGGATACTTCCTTTTTCACCATAGCCGTCCATATACTCCCAAATGTCCCCTGGTAGAGTTTTCTTAAAAACGGGATTCCTCAATCCTCTATGAGAAGAAAGGTATAACTCTGTCTGTGGAATGCACACGTCACAAAGCAGCTCCTCGGAAATTGTCTCTCCAGTATCTATCTGAAGATATTTTCGTTTTCTCCGTAAGCCTCAAAGTGCTCCCGAGTATCCTTTAGCTGACTAACTTGAAACATTGTTAGAATACTGCTCAATGAAAACAGAAGCTTAACTGTGCATTTGGAATTCACGTGACCTGGGGCATTTTCACAGAAAGTTTCCAAGTTTCCTTCTGGTTTTTTTCGGAGGATATTGCTTTTTTCACATATTCTTAAGAGTGTTGCCAAATGTCCTTTATAAGGATCTGGAGAAACAGTGATTTCAAACTGTTCAATTCAAAGAATGATTTACCTCTATGAGATGAATACACAAATCACAAAGCAGTTGCTCGGAAAGATTCTATCCAGTTTTTATCGGAAGACGTTTGTTTTCTCACCACATGCCTCCAAGCGACACTTCATATCCCTTCAGAGATTCCTGAAAGACAGAATTTCCAAACTGGGCAATGTAGTGTAAGCTTTAGCTCTCTGAAATGAATGCACACATTAGCAGTTTCTCAGAAAGCTTCTCTCCAGTTTTTATCTGAAGATATCTTCTAGTTTCCCACAGGCCTGAATGTGCTGCTGAACGTCCCTTTGCGAATCCATCCATGACGCAGTTTCAAAACCACGTAATAGAAAGTTTTATCTATGTGAGATGAATACACATATCTATCACAAAGCAGTTTCACAGAAAGCTTCTTTTCACTTTTTTCTGAGGATATTTCCTTTTACATCATAGCCGTCCATGAACTCCCGAATGTCCCCTGGAGGCTTTTTCTCAAAACGGGATTCCCCAATCCTCTATGACAAGAAAAGTATAACTCTGTGAGTGGAATGCACACGTCACAAATCAGCTCCTCGGAAGTCTTCTCTCCACTATATATCTGATGATATTTCCGTTTTTACGGAAACCTCAAAGCACTCCCGAGTATCCGTTAGCTGAGTAAACTAAAACAGTGTCAGAATACTGCTCAATGAAAACAGAAGCTTAACTGTGTGAGTGGAATTCACATGACAGAAAGCAGTTTCACAGAAGGTTTCCTTCTGCTTTTTATCGGAAGCTATTTCTTTTCAGCATATTTTTTAAATTATTTTTTATTATTATACTTTATTTTTACGAGTATTCCCATATGTCCTTTCTCAGGTTCCACAGAAAGAGTGATTCCAAACTGCTGAATCCAAACAACGATTTACCTCTATGAGTTAAAAACACAGATCACTGGCAGTAGTTCAGAAATCTTCTCTCCAGTTTTCAATGGAAGACATTTTCTTGCTTGCCACAGGAACCCGGTCACCACTTAATCTCCCTTCGCAGAAACCTCAAAGACAGATTTTGCAAAGTGTGTAGTGTAGAGTAATCTTTAACTTTGTGAAATGAATGCACATATCAGAGAGTAGTTTCTTGGAACGCTTCTTTCTGGGTTTTATTTGAGGATATTTCACGTTCTGCCATAGTCTTCAATTCGCTCTAAAATATCACTTTTTAGGTTTTACATGAACAGTGTTCAAACACTGCCTTATGAGAAAAGAGGTATAACTACCTGAGTGGAATGCACACACCACAAAGCAGTTTCTCAGAAAGCTTCTCTCCAGTTTTTATCTGAAGATATTTCCTTTTTCACCATAGGCCTGAATGTGCTCCCGAATGTCCCTTGCCAGATCCGTCCATGACAGTTACCAAGCTGCATAAGGTAAAGTAATGTTTATCAATATCAGATGAATAAACATAGCAAAAAGCAGATTCACAGAAAGCTTCTTTCCAGTTTTGATCTGATGTTATTTCCTTTTTCACCATACTCCTGTATTTGCTCCCGAATGTCCCTTCGCAGATCCGTCCATGACAGATTTTACAACCTGCATAACGTAAAGAAAGATTTATCTATGTGAGATGAATACACATACAACAGACCAGTTTCACAGAAAGCTTCTTCTTCATTTTAGTCTGAGGCTATTTCCTATTTCACCTTTTTCATCAATATGCCACTAAGTGTCTCTTGGTAACTTTTCCTCCAAAAGTTTTTCCCTGAATCTATATGAGAAGAGAGGTATAACACTGTGAGTGGAATGCACATGTCACAAAGCAGTTCCTCGGAAAACTCCTCTCCAGTTTCTATCAGAGCATATTTCCTTTTTAGCCATAAGCCTCAAAGTGCTCCCGAATATCCCTTCGCACACTAAACATAAACAGTGGTAGAAAACAGCTCAATGAAAAAAGAAGCTTAACTGAGTGAAAGGAATTCACATGACATGTAGCAGTTTCCCAGAAAGCTTCCTTCTGGTTTTTATCTGAGGATATTTCTTTCTCCATATTCTAAAGAGTGTTCCCAAATGTCCTTCCTCAGATTCCACAAATGCAGTGATTTCAAACTGCTCAATTCAAAGAATGGTTTAACTCTATAAAATGAATACACACATCACAAAGCAGTTGCTCAGAAAGATTCTCTCCAAGTTTCATCAGAAGACATTTCCTAGCTCAACAGAAGCCTCGGGGCGCAACTTAAAATCCCTTCACAGATTCCTCAAAGACAGAGTTTCCAAACTGGGAATGTAGTGTAAGCTTTAACTCTCTGAAATGAATGCACAGGTCAGAGAGCTATTTCTTGGAATGCTTCTTTCTGGGTTTTATTTCAGGATATTTCACTTTTCGCCATAGTCTTCAATGCAGTGCAAAATACTACTTTTTCAGTTTTACAGGAACATTGTTCAAACACTGCCTTAGGAGAAAAGAGGTATAACTCCCTGAGTGGAAGGCACACATCACAAAGCAGTTTCTCAGAAAGCTTCTCTCCAGTTTTTAGCTGAAGGTATCTCCTTTTTCATCATAGGCCTGAATGTGCTCCCAAAATTTCCTTTGCGAATCCATCCATGACACAGTTTCAAAGCTGCATAATAGAAAGAAAATTTTATCTATGTGAGATGAATAGACATACCTTTTCCTAAGCACTTTCACTCAAAGCTTCCTTACCGTTTGTCTGAGGATATTTCCTTTTTCACCATAAAAATCCACATACTCCCAAATGTCCCCTGGTAGATTCTTCTCCAGATCCAATTCCCCAATCCTCTATGAGAAGAAAAGTATAACTCTGTGAGTGGAATGCACACGTCACAAAGCAGCTCCTCGGAAATCTTCTCTCCAGTATCTCTCTGAAGATATTTCCGTTTTCAGCGTAACCCTCAAAGTGCTCCCGAGTACCCCTTAGTTGACTAACTTAAAACAGTGTTAGAACACTGCTCAATGAAAACAGGAGCTTAACGGTGTGAGTGAACCTCACGTGACCTAGGGCGGTTTCACAGAAAGTTTTCTTCTACTTTTTATCGGAGGGTATTTCTTTTTCAGCATAATCTTAAGAGCATTCCCAAATGCCCTCTCTCAGGTTCCAGAGAAAAAGTGATTTCGAACTGCTCTATACACACAATGATTTCATTCTATGAGATGAATACACACATCACAAAGCACTTGCTCCAAATGCTTCTCTCCAGCTTTCATTGGAAGACGTTTCGTTTCTCACCACAAACCTCCATGAGCCACTTAATATCCCTTCACAGATTCCTCAAAGACAGAGTTTCCATATTGGGCAATGTAGTCTGAGCTTTAACTCTCTGAAATAAATGCACACGTCAGAGAGCAGTTTCTTGGAACGCTTCTTTTTGGGTTTTATTTCAGGATATTTCGCTTTTCACCATAGTCTTCAATGCATTGCAAAATACCACTTTTTCATTTTTACAGGAACAGTGTTCAAAGACTACCTTCTGAAAAAATAGGTATAACTCCCTGAGTGGAATGCATACATCACATATTTGTGTCTTGGAAAGCTACTCTCCAATTTTTATCTGAAGATATTATCTACTTCCCCACAGGCCTGAAGGTGCTCCCAAATGTCCCTTCACGAATCCATCCATGACGCAGTTTCAAAACTGCATAATAGACAGAACGTTTTATCTATGTGAGATGAATAGACATATGTATCCCAAAGCAGTTTCAGAGAAATCTTCTTTCCAGTTTGTCTAAGGATATTTCCTTTTTCATCATAGCTGACCATATACACTCCAATGGCCCCTGGTAGCATTTTCTCCAAACGGGGAGCCCCAATACTCTATGAAAAGAAAAGTATAACTCTGTGAGTGGAATGTACACGTCTCAAAGCAGCTCCTTGGAAATCTTCTCTCTGCTATGTATCTGCAGATATTTCCGTTTTCACCGTAAGCCTCAAAGCGCTCCTGAGTATCCCTTAGCTGAGTAACTTAAACAGTGTTAGAATTCTGCTCAATGAAAACTGAAGCTTAACTGTGCGAGTGGAATTCACGTGACCTAGAGCAGTTTCACAGAACGTTTCCTTCGGTTTTTTATCAGGGTATTTCTGGTTCAACATATTCTTAAGAGCATTCTCAAATGTCCTTTCTCAAGTTCCGCAGAAACAGTGATTTCAAACTGTTGAATCCAAAGATTGATTTAACTCTCCGAGATGAATACACACATCACAAAGTAGTTGCTCCGAAAGCTTCTCTCTAGTTTTTATCGGAAGACGTTTCCTTTCTCAACACAAACCTTCGTTGCCACTTTATAACCCTTCACAGATTCCTCAAAGACAGAGTTTCCAAACTTGGCAACGTAGTGTGAGCTTTAACTCCCTGAAATGAATGCACACATCAGAGAACGGTTTCGTGCAACACTTCTTTTTGGGTTTTATTTCGGAATTTTCACTTTTCACCACAGTCTTCAATGTGCTGCAAAATATCACTTTTTCAGTTTTACAGGAACAGTGTTCAAACACTGCCTTATGAGAAAAGAAGTACTACTCCCTGATTGAAATACACACACCACAAAGCAGTTTCTCAGAAAGCTTCTCTCCAGTTTTTAGCTGCAGTTATCTCCTTTTTCAATGAAGGCCTGAATGTGCTCCCGAATGTCCCATCACGAATCAGTCCATGATGCAGTTTCTAAACGGCGTAATAGAGAGAGAGGTTTATTTGTGTGAGATGAATAGACATATCTGTCACAAACCAGATTCACAGAAAGCTTCTTTACAGTTTTTGTCTGAGGATATTTCCTTATTCACCATAGCCATCCATATACTCCCGAATGTCCCCTGGTAGCTTTTTCTCCACACAGGATTTGCCAATCATCTATGAGAAGAAAAGTGTAACTCTGTGAGTGAAATGTACACATCACAAGGCTTCTCTCCAGTATCTATCTGAAGATATTTCCATTTTAACCGTGAGCCTGAAAGCATTCCCTAATATTTCTTAGCTGACAAACCTAAAACAGTGTTAGAATACGGCTCTATGAAAACGGAAACTTAACTGTTTGAGTCTACTTCACATGACCTAGAGCAGTTTCACAGAAAGTTTCCTTCTGGATTTTAATGGCAGGTATTTCTTTTTCAGCATATTCTTAAGAGTGAACCCAAATGTCCTTTCTCAGGTTCCACAGAAACAGTGATTTCAAACTGCTCAATCCAAAGAATTACTTAACTTTAGGAGATGAATACACACATCACAAGGCTCCAAAAGCTTCTCTCCAGTTTTCATAGGAAGACGTTTCCTTTCTCACCACATCCTCTGGGTGCTACTTAACACCCTTTCACAGATTCCTCAAAGAAAGAGTTTCCAAACTAGGCAACATACAGTAAACTTTAACTCTCTGAAATGAATGCACACGTCAGAGAGCAGTTTCTTTGAATGCTTCTTTCTGGGTTTTATTTCAGGATATTTCACTTTCTGCCATAGTCTTCTACGCGCTGAAAATATCTCTTTATCAATTTTACAGGAACAGTGTTCAAACACTGCCTTATGAGAAAGAGGTAAAAGTCCATGAGTGGAATGCTCACTTCACAAAGCAGTTTCTCAGAAAGCTTCTCTCCAGTTTTTAGCTGAAGATAATTCCTAATTCCCCACAGGCCAGAATGTGCTCCCGAATGTCCCTCCGCGCATCCGTCCATGACGCAGTTTCAAAACTGCATAATACTAAGAAAGTTTTATCTATGTGAGATGAATAGACATATCTATCACAAATCAGTTTCACAAAAAGCTTCTTTCCAGTTTCTATCTAAGGATATTTCCTTTTTCACCAAGTCGTCCATATACTCCCGAATGTCCTCTGGTAGCTTTTTCTCCAAATGGGATTCTGCAATCCTCTATGAGATGAAAAGTATAACTCTGTGAGTGGAATGCATACGTCACAAAGCAACTCCTTGGAAATCTTCTCTGCAATATCTATCTGAAGATATTTCCCTTTTCACCGTGAGCCTCAAAGTGCTCCTGAGTATCCCTAAGCTGACTAACCTAAAACAGTGTTAGAATACTGCTCAATGAAAACAGAAGCTTAACTGTGTGGGTGGACTTCACGTGACCTAGAGCAGTTTCACAGAAAGTTTCCTTCAGGTTTTTTCGGAGAGTATTTCTTTTTCAGTATATTCTTAAGAGAATTCCGAAAGTCCTTTATCAGGTTCCACAGAAACAGTGATTTCAAACTGCTCCATCAAAAGAATGATTTAACTCTGTGAGATGAATACAAACATCACAAAGCATTTGCTCCGAAAGCTTCTGTCCAGTTTTCATCAGAAGATGTTACCTTTTTCACCACAAGCCTCTGCGTGCCACGAAATATCTCTTCACAGATTCCTCAAAGACAGAGTTTAGAAACAGGGCAACGTAGTGTAAGCTTTAACTCCCTGAAATGAATGGACTCCTCGGAGAGTAGTTTCTTGGAACACTTCTTTCGGGGTTTTATATCAGGACAGTTCACTTTTCACCATAGACTTCAATGCACTGCAAACTATCCCTTTTTCAGGTTTACAAGAATAGTGTTGAAACCTGCCTTATGAGAAAAGAGGTATAACTCACTGAGTGGAATGCACACATCACAAAGCAGTTTCTCAGAAATCTTCTCTCCAGTTTTTATCTGAAGAAATCTCTATTACCCCACGTTCCTGAATGTGCTCCCAAATGTTTCTTCGTGAATCCATCCATGAGGCAGTTTCAAAACTGCGTAATTGAAAGAAAGTTTTATTTATGTAAGATGAATAGCCATATCTATCACCAAACAGTTACACAGATAGCTTCTTTCCCGTTTTTGTCAGAGGATATTTCCTTTTTCTCCATAGCTGTGCATATACTCCTGAATGTCTCCTGGTAGCGTTTACTCCAAACGGGATTCCTGAATCCTTTTTAAGAAGAAAAGTATTACTCTGTGAGTGGAATGCACACGTCACAAAGCAGTTCCTCGGAAATCTTCTCTCCAGTATCTATTTGAAGATATTTCCGTTTTCACCCTAAGTCTCAATGTGCTCCCTAGTATCTCTTAGCTGACTAACCTAAAACAGTGTTAGAATACTGTTCAATGAAAAACAAGCTTAATTCTGCGAGTGTACTTCACATGACCTATAGCAATTTCATAGAAAGACACCTTCTGGTTTTTATTGGAGGGTATTTCTTTATCAGGATATTCTTAAGAGCATTCCCAAATATTCTTTCTCAAGTTCCACAGAAACAGTGATTTCAAACTGCTCAATCCAAAGAATGATTTATCTCTATGAGATGAATACACACATCACAAAGCAGTTGCTCTGAAGGTTTCTCTCTAGGTTTCATCGGAAGACATTTCCTTTCTCACCACAATCCTCAGGGCACCCCTTAATATCCCTTCACAGATTCCTCAAAGACAGTTTCCAAACTGGGAACGTAGAGTAAGATTTAACTCTCTCAAGTGAATGCCCACGTCAGAGAGCAGTTTCTTGGAATGCTTCTTTCTGGGTTTTATTTCAGGATATTTCACTTTTCACTGTAGTCTTCAAGACGCTGCAAAGTTTCACTTTTTCCATTTTGCAGAAGCTGTGTTCAAACACAGCCTTATGAGAATAGAGATATATCTCCCTGAGTGGAATGCACACATCACAAAGCAGTTTATCAGAAAGCTTCTCTCCAGTTTTTTCCTGAAGATATCTCCTTTTTCCCTGGAGGCCTGTATGTGCTCTTGACTGTCTCTTCGTGATTCTGCCCATGACGCAGTTTCAAAATCGTGTAATAGAAAGAAAGTTTTATCTATCTGAGATGAATAGAGATATCTATCACAAAGCAGTTTCACAGAAAGCTTCTTTCCTGTTTTTGTCTGAGGATATTTCTTTTTTCACCATAACAGTTCATATACTCCCGAATGTCCCCAGGTAGCTTTTTCTCAAATGTCTTCAATGAGCTGCAAAATATCACTTTTTCAGTTTTACAGGAACAGTGTTCAAACACTGCCTTTTGAGAAAAGAGGTATAACTCCCTCAGTGGAATGCACACATCACAAAGCAGTTTCTCAGAAAGCTTCTCTTCAGTTTTTATCTGAAAATATCTCCTATTTTCAAACAATCTTGAATGTGCTCCCGAATGTCCCTTTGCGAATCCGTTTTTGACGCAGTTTCAAAACTGTATAATAGAAAGAAAGTTTTATCTATGTGAGATGAAGAGACATATTTATCACAAAGCAGTTTCACAGAAAGCTTCTTTCTAGTTCTTGTCTGAGGATATATCCTCAGACACGTTTCTAGGTCACATGGGCTTCACGTGACCTGGACCAGTTTCACAGAAACTTTCCTTCTGGTTTTATCAGAGGGTATTTCTTTTTCAGCATATTCTTAAGAGCTTTCCTAAATGTCCTTTCTCAGGTTCCACAGAAACTGTGATTTCAGACTGCTTAATCCAAAGAATGATTAAACTCTATGAGATGCATACACACATCACAAAGCCATTGCTCCAAAAGTTTCTGTCGAGTTTTCATCAAAAGACGTTACCTTTCTGACCACAAGCCTCCAGGTGCCACTAAATATCCCTTCACAGGTTCCTGAAAGACAGAGTTTCCAAACTAGGCAACGTAGTGTAAGCGTTAATTCTCTGAAGTAAATGCACACGTCAGAGAGCAGTTTCTTGGAATGCTTCTTTCTGGGTTTATTTCCGGATATTTCATTTTTTGCCATAGTCTTCAATGCGATGTAAAATATCACTTTTTCAGTTTTACAGGTATAGTGTTCAAACACTGCCTTATGAGAAAAGTGGTATAACTCCCTGAGTGGAATACACATATCACAAAGCAGTTTCTCAGAAAGCTTCTCTCCAGTTTTTATCTAAAGATATCTCCTATTTACGCACAGGCCTGAATGTGCTCCCGAATGTCCCTTCGCTAATCTGTCCGTGTCACAGTTTCCAACCTTGTCATAGAAATAAGTTTTTACCTATGTGAGATGAATAGACAAATCTATCACAATGCCGTTTCAGAGAAAGCTTCTTTCCAGTTTTGGTGTGAGGATAATTCCTTTTTCACCATAGCCATCCATATACTCCCAAATGTCTCCTGGTAGCTTTTTCACCAAGCGGGATTACCCTATCCTCTATGAGAAGAAAATTATAACTCTGAATGAAAAGAGAAGCTTTACTGTTCGAGTGGACTCCACGTGACCTAGAACAGATTCACAAAATGTTTTGTTCTGTTTTTTATCAAAGGCTATTTCTTTTTCAGCATATTCTTAAAAGCATATTGTTAAAAGCATTCAGCATATTCTTAAGAGTATTCACAAATGTCCTTTCTCAGGTTCCATAGAAACAGTGATTTCAAACTTCTCAATCCAAAGAATGATTTAACTCTATGATATCAATACACACATCACAAAGCATTTGCTCCAAAAGCTTCTGTCCTATTTTCATCTGAAGACGTTACCTTTCTCACCACAAGCCTCTGGGCACCACTGAATAACTCTTCACATATTCCTCAAAGACAGAGTTTCCAAACTGGGCAACGTAGTGAAAGCTTTTACTCTCTGAAATGAATGTAAATGTCAGAGAGCAGTTTCTTGGAACACTTCTTTCTGGGTTTTATTTCACGATGTTTCACTTTTGGCCATACTCTCCAATGCACTGCAAAATATCACTTTTTCAGTTTTATAGGACAGTGTTCAAACACTCTCTTATGAGAAAAGAGGCATAACTCCCTGAGTGGAATGCACATATCACAAAACAGTTTCCCAGAATGTTTCTCTCCAGTTTTTATCTGAAGATATCTTCTATTTCCCACAGGCCTGAATGTGCTGCTGAATGTCCCTTCGCGAATCTGTCCATGATGCAGTTTCAAAACCGCATAATAGAAAGAAAGTTTTATCTATGTGAGATGAATACACATATCTTTCACAAAGCAGTTTCACAGAAAGCTTCTTTTCATTTTTTTGTCTGAGGATATTTCCTTTTTCACCTTAGCCATCCATATATGGATGAAAGAAATACTCTTTGGAATATGGAGAAAGAAATATCCTTAGATGAAAACCAGAAGGAAGCTTTCTGTGAAACTCCTCACAGTCATGTTTTTTCCACTCACACAGTTAAGCTTCTCTTTTCATTGTGCAGTATTCTAACACTTTGTTTAGCCTGCAAAGGGATATTCGGGAGCGCTTTGAGGCTTATGGTAAAAACAGAAATATCTTCACATAGACACTAGAGAGAAGCTTTCTGAGGAGTTGCTTTGTGACGTGTGCATTCCACACACAGAGTTATATCTTTCTTCTCATAGAGGATTGGGGAATCCCTTTTGGAGAATAAGCTACCAAGAGACATTCAGGAGTATGCAGATGGCTATTGTGAAAAAGGAATTATCCTCAGAAAACAATGGGAAAGAAGCTTTCTGGGAAACTGCTTTGTGATAGGTATGTTTATTCATCTCACATAGATAAAACGTTCTTTATATTACGCAGTTTGCAAACTCCGTCAAGGACAGATCTGCAAAGGGACATTCGAGAGCACCTTCAGGCCTATGGTAAAAATGGAAATCTCTTCATATAAAAATTGGAGAGAAGCTTTCTGAGAAACTGCTTTGTGATGTGTGCATTCCACTCAGGGAGATATACCTCTTTTCTCATAAGCCAGTGTTTCAACACTGTTCCTGTAAAACTGAAAACGTGATATTTCATAGCACATTGAAGACTACCGTGAAAAGAGAACTCTCCTCAAATAAAACCCAGAAAGAAGTGTTCCAAGAAACTGCTTTCTGATATATGCATTCATTTCACAGAATTTCACCGCAGTCCTCTGGGAGCCACTTAATATCCCTTCACAGATTCCAAAGCAGTTGCTCAGAAAGACACAGAGCAGTTTAACAGAAGGTTTCCTTCTGCTTTTTATCAGAAGGTATTTCTTTACAGCAGATTTTTAAGAGCGTTCCCAAACGTCCTTTCTCAGGTTCCACAGAAAGAGTGATTCCAAACTGCTCAATCTAAAGAATGATTTAGCTATATGAGGTAAAAACACAGATCATAGGCAGTTGTTCAGAAATCTCTCCAGTTTTCAATGGAAGACATTTCCTTGCTTGCCACAGGAACCCAGTCGCCACTTAATCTCCCTTCGCAGAAACCTCAAAGACAGATTTTCCAAAGTGGGCAGTGTAGAGTAATCTTTAACTTTGTGAAATGAATGCACATATCAGACTGTAGTTTCTTGGAACGCTTCTTTCTGGGTTTTATTTGAGAATATTTCACGTTCCGCCATAGTCTTCAATGCGTTCTAAAATATCACTTTTTCGGTTTTACATGAACAGTGCTCAAACCCTGCCTTATGAGAAAAGAGGTATAACTACCTGAGTGGAATGCACACACCACAAAGCAGTTTCTCAGAAAGCTTCTCTCCAGTTTTTATCTGAAGATATTTCCTCTTTCACCGTAGGCCTGAATGTGCTCCCGAATGTCCCTTCCCAGATCCGTCCATGACAGTTACAAAGCTGCATAAGGTAAAGAAAGGTTTGTCAATGTCAGGTGAATAAACATAGCAGAAAACAGATTCACAGAAAGCTTCTTTCCTGTTTTCATCTGATGTTATTTCCTTTTTCACCATACTCCTGTATTTGCTCCCTTTGCAGATCCGTCCATGACAGACTTTCCAAGCTCCATAACGTATAGAAAGCTTTATCTATGTGAGATGAATACACATACAACAGACCAGTTTCACAGAAAGCTTCTTTCCCATTTTAGTCTGAGACTATTTCCTTTTTCACCTTTTTCGTCAATATGCCACTAAATATCTCTTGGTACCTTTTCTTTCAAAAGTTTTTCCCTGAATCTATATGAGAAGAGAGGTATAACACTGTGAGTGGAATGCACATGTCACAAAGCAGTCCCTCGGAATGCTCCTCTCCAGTTTCTATCTGAACATATTTCCTTTTTAGCCGTAAGCCTCAAAGAGCTCCTGAATATCCCTTCGCACGCTGAGCATAAACAGTGGTAGAAAACAGCTTAATGAAAAGAGAAGCTTAACTGAGTGAGAGGAATTCACACGACATGTAGCAGTTTCCCAGAAAGTTTCCTTCTGGTTTTTATCTGAGGATATTTCTTTCTCCATATTCTAAAGAGCATTCCCAAATGTCCTTCCTCAGATTCCACAGACACAGTGATTTCAAACTGCTCAATTCAAAGAATGGTTTAATTCTATAAGATGAATACACACATCACAAAGCAGTTGCTCAGAAAGTTTCTCTCCAGGTTTCGTCGGAAGACATTTCCTAACTCACCAGAATATCCCCTCGCAGATTCCTCAAAGGCAGAGTTTCCAATCTGGAAAACGTAGCGTAAAAAATAACTCTGTGAAATTAATGTACATATCAGAGAGCTGCTTCCTGGAATGCTTCCTTCTGTGTTTTATTTGAGTATGTTTCACTTTTTTCAGTAGTCTTCTATGTGCTATGAAATATCACTTTGTTGGTTTTATCTGAACAGTGTTCAAACACTGCCTTATGAGAAAAGAGATACAACTCCCTGAGTGGAATGCACACAACAGAAAGCAGATTCTCAGAAAGCTACTCTCCAGTTTTTATCTCAGGTTATTTCCTTTTTCACCATAGGCCTGAATGTGCTCCCGAATGTCCCTTCGAGCATCCATCCATGACGGAGTTTCAAAACTGCGTAAAATAAAAAAGTTTTATCAATGTGAGATGAATAAATATAGCAAAAAGCAGACTCACAGAAAGCTTGTGAGTGGAATGCACAAGTCACAAAGCAGCTCCTCGCAAAGCTTGTCTCCAGTTTCTATCTGAACATATTTCCTTTTCACCATAACCCTGAAAGCGCTCCCGATTATCCATTTGCACGCTAAACATACACAGTGTTGGAAAACTGCTCAATTAAAAGAGAAGCTTAACTGTGTGAGTGGAATTCTCTGACACATAGCAGTTTCACAGAAAGCTTCCTTCTGATTTCTATCAGAGGTTATTTCTTTTTCAAGATATTCTAAAGAACGTTCCCAAATGTCCTTTCTCAGAATCCTCAGAAACAGTGATTTCAAAATGCTCAATCCAAAGAATGGTTTAACTCTATGAGATGAATACACACATCACAAAGCAGTTGCTCAGAAAGTTTCTCAACAGTATTCAAAGGAAGAGATTTTCTTGCTCGCCAGAGGGCTCCGGTTGCCACTTAATATCCCTTCGCAGAATCCTCAAAGAGAGACTTTCCAAACTGCGAAATACAGAGTAAGCTTTAACTGTATGAAATAAAAGGACATGTCAGAAAGCTGTTTCTTGGAATGATTCTTTCTGGTTTTTATTTGAAGACATTTCACTTTTCTCCATAGTCTTCAATGTGCTTTGAATATCACTTTTTTAATTTTACAGGAAAAGTGTTCAAACATTGCCTTATGAGAAGAGACATATAGCTCCCTGAGTGGAATGCACACATCACCAAGCCGTTTTTCAGAAAGCTTCTCTCCCGGTTTTATCTGATGACATTTCCTTTTTAACCATAGGCCCGAATGTGATCCCAAATATCCCTTCGTGGATCCGTCCATGATGGAGTTTCCAAACTGAGTAATATAAGGAAAGTTTTATGTATGTGAGATAAATAGACATATCTATCACAAAGTAGTTTCACTGAAGTCTTCTCTCCAGTTTTTGTCTGAGGATATTTCCTTTTTTCACCATAGCCATCCTTATGCTCCCGAATGTCCCTTGGTAGCTTTTTCTCCAAAAGGGTTTCCTCAATCCTCTATGAGAAGAAAGGTATAATTCTGTGAGTGGAATGCACACGTCACAAAGCAGCTACTCGGAAAGCTTCTCTCCAGGTTTTATCTGAAGATATTTCCATTTTGACCATAGACCTGTATATAATCCTGAATGTCCCTTCGCAAATCCGTCCATGACAGAGTTTCCAAGCTGCGTAATGTAAACAAAGCTTTATCTATGTGAGATGAATAAACATAGCAAAAATCAGATTCACGGAAAGCTTCTTTCCAGTTTTTCTCTGAAGATATTACCTTGTTCACCGAACTCCTGAATGTGCTCCCGAATGTCCCTTCGTGGATCCGTCCTTGACAGAGTTTTCAAGCTGCATAATGTAAAGAAAGCTTTATCTATATGTGAAGAATACACATTTAAAAGAGCGGTTTCACAGAAATCTTCTTTCCAGTTTTAGTCTGAGGCTACTTCCCTTTTCACCATGTTCGGCAATATGTCCCTGAATATCCCTTGGTACCTTTTCCTCCAAAATGGTTTCCCAGATGCTGTATGAGAAGAGAGTTGTAACACTGTGAGTGGAATGCACACATAACAATGTAGCTCCTCGGAAATCTTCTCTCCAGTTTCTATCTGAAGATATTTCCGTTTTCACGATAAGATTTAAAGCAGTCCCACATATCCCTATGCAAACTAAACACAGTGTTAGAATACTGCTCAATGAAAAGAGAAGCTGCACTGTGCGAGTGGAATTAACACGACACAGAGCAGTTTCACAGAAAGCTTCCTTCTGCTTTTTATCTGAGTGTACTTCTTTTAAAGCATATTTCAAAGAGTGTTCCCAAATGTCCTTTCTCAGGTTCCACAGAAACACTGATTTCAAACATCACAATCCAAAGAATGATTTGACTCTATGAGATGAATACACACCTTACCAAGCAGTAACTCTTAAAGCTTCTCTCCAGTTTTCAACGGAAGACATTTCCTTTCACACCACAGGCCTCTGGGCGTCACTAAATATCCCTTAGCAGATTCCTCAAAGACAGTTTCCAAAGTGGTCAATGTACAGTAAGCTTTCACTCTGTGAAATGAATGCCCATATCAGAGAGCAGTTTCTTAGAACACTTCTTTCTGGATTTTATTTGAGGGTAATTCACTTTTTGCCATAGTCTTCAATGCACTCTGAAATATCACTTTTTAGGTTTTTCAGGAACAGTGTTCAATCACTGCCTATTGAGAAAAGAGGTATAACTCCCTAAGTGGAATGCACACATCACAAAGCAGTTTCTCAGAAAGCTTCCCTCTGATTTTTATCTGAAAATAGTTCCTTTTTCACCATAGTCCTGAATGTGCTCCCGAATGTCCCTTTGCGGATCCACCCATGACCTAGTTTCCAATCTGCGTAATGTAATGGAAGCTTTATCTGTGTGAGATGAATAAACATAACAAAAAGCAGATTCACAGAAAGCTTCTTTCCAGTTTTATCTGAAGATATTTCCTTCTTCACCATAGTCCTGAATGTGATCCCGAGTGTCCCTTTGTGGATCTATCCACGACAGAGTTTCCAAGTTGTGAAATGTTAAGAAAGCTTTATCTGTGTGAGATGAATACACATATCACAGAGCAGTTTCACAGAAAGCTTCATTCCAGTTTTTCTCTGAGGCTATTTCCCTTTTCACCATATGCATCAATATGCTATCCCTTGATACCTTAGTATCCAAAAGGGTTTCCCTGATGCTGTTTGAGAACTGAGGTATAACACTGTGAGTGGAATGCACACATCACAAAGCAGTTCCTCGGAAAGCTTCTCTCTAGATTCTATCTGAACATATTTCCTTTTTCACCATAGGCCTGAAAAAGCTCCCAAATATCCCTTTGCGGATCCGTCCATGACGGAGTTTCCAAACTACATAATAACTGTAAGCCTCAAAGCACTCCCGATATCCCTTTGCAGACTAAACAATAATAGTATTAGAATAATGCTCAATGAAAAGAGATGCTTAACTATGTGAGTGGAATTCGCATGAAACAGAGCTGTTTTACAGAAGGACTCCTTCTGGTTTTTATCTGAAGGTATTAATTTTACAGCACATTCTAAAAAGTGTTCCCAAACGTCCTTTCTCAGGTTCCACAGAAACAATGATTTCAAACTACTCAATCCAAAGAATGATGGAACTTTATGAGTTGAATAAATACATACCAAAACTGTTGCTCAGAAATTTTCTCCCCAGTATTCAATGGAGGACATTTTCTTGGTCACCACAGGCCTCTGTTTGCCACTTAATATCCCTTCGCTGATACCTGAAAGAGAGAGTTTCCAAACTGGGAAATGCAGAGTAAGCTTTAACTCTGTTACAAGAAAGCACATATCAGAGACCAGTTTCTTGGAACACTTCTTTCTGGGTGTTATATAAGGATATTTCATTTTTAGGCATGGTCTTCAAAGTACTCTGAAATATCACTTTTTCACTTTTACACAAACAGTGTTCAAACACTGCCTTATGAGAATAGAGATATAACTCCCTGAGTGCAATACACATATTACAAAGCAGTTTCTCAGAAAGCTTCTCTCCAGTTTTTATCTGAAGATATTTCCTGTTTATGAATAGGCCTGAATGTGCTCCCGAATATCCCTTCGCAAATCCATCCACGTCGCAGTTTCAAATCTCTGTCATAGAAAAAAGGTTTTATCTATGTGAGATGAATAGACATATCTATCACAAAGCAGTTTCACAGAAAGTTCTTTCCAGTTTTTGTCTGAGGGTATTTCCTTTTTCACCATAGCCGTCCACATACTCCTGAATGTCTCCTGGTAAGTTTTTCTGCAAACGGGATCCCCAATACTCTATGAGAAGAAAATTATAACTCTGTGAGTGGAATGCACACGTCACAAAGAATCTCCTCGGAAATCTTCTCTTCAGTATCTATCTGAAGATACTTCCGTCTGCACCATAAGAATCAAAGCACTCTCGAGTATCCCTCGGCTGACTAACATAAAACAGTGTTAGAATACTGCTCAATGACAACAGAATCTAATCTGTGCGTATGGACTTCATGTGACCTAGAGAAGTTTCACAGAAAGTTTCCTTCAGGTTTTTGTAGGAGAATATTTGTTTTTCAGCATATTTTGAAGAGTTTTCCCAAATGTCCTTTCTCAGGTTCCATAGAAACAGTCATTTCAAACTGCTCAATCCAGAGAATGATTTAACTCTATGAGATGTATACACACATCACAAGGCAGTTGCTCCAAAAGTTTCTGTCCAGTTTTCATTGGAAGACGTTTTCTTTGTCACCACAAGCCTCTGGGTGCCACTTAATATCCCTTCACAGATTCCTCAAAGACAGACTTTCCAAACTGGGCAACGTAGTGTAAGCTTTACCTCTCTGAAATGAATGCTCACGTCAGAAAGCAGTTTCTTGGAACGCTTCTTTCTGTGTTTTATTTAAGTATATTTCACTTTTCACCATATTCTTCAAAGCGCTGTAAAATATCGCTTTTTCAGTTTTACAGGGACAGTGTTCAATCAACTGTCTTATGAGAAAAGAGGTATAAATCCCTGAGTGGAATGCACACACCACAAAGCAGTTTCATAGAAACCTTCTATCCAGTTTTTATCTGGAGATATTTCCTATTTTCCCACAGGGCTGAATGTGCTTCCGAATGTCCCTTCGTGAATCCGTCCATCACGCAGTTTAAAAACTGTGTAATAGAAAGAAAGTTTTATCTATGTGAGTTGAATAGACATATCCATCACAAAGCAGTTTCACAGAAAGCTTCTTTCCATATTCTGTCTGAGAATACTTCCTTTTTCATCATCGAAGTCCATATACTCCCGAATGTCCCCTGGTAGCCTTTTCTTATAAACGGAATTCTTCAATCTTCTATGAGAAGAAAGGTATAACTCTGTGAGTGGCATGAACACGTCACAAAGCAGCTCCTCGGAAATATTCTCTCCAGTATCTATCTGAATATATTTCCGTTTTCAACGTAAACCTGAAAGTGCTCCCGAGTATCACTTAGCTGACTTACTTGAAACAGTGTTACAATACTGCTCAATGAAAACAGAAGCTTAACTGTGTATGTGGAATTCACGTGACATAGGGCATTTTCACAGAAAGTTTTCTAGTTTCCTTCTTCTTTTTATCAGAGGGTATTACTTTTTTAGCATATTCTTAAGAGTTTTCCCAAATGTCCCTTATGAGGATCCACAGAAACAGTGAATTCAAACTGCTCAATCCAAGGAATGATTTAACTCTATGAGATGAATACACACATCACAAAGCAGTTGCTCCATAATCTTCTCTACAGTTTTCATCAGAAGATGTTATCCTTCTCACCAAAATTCTCCAGGCGCCACTAAATATCCCTCCCAGATTCCTCAAAGACAGAGTTTCCAACCTGAGCAACGTAGTGTAAGCTTTAACTCTCTGAAATCAATGCACACGTCAGAGATCAGTTCCTTGGAATCGTTCTTTCTGGATTTTATTTCAGGATATTTCTCTTTTCTCCATAGTCTTCAATGCACTGCAAAATATGACATTTTCTGTTTTACAGGAACTGTGTTCAAACTCTGCCTTATGAAAAAAGAGGTGGAACTCCCTGAGTGGAATGCACACATCACAAAGCAGTTTCACAGAAAGCTTCTTCCATTTTTTGTCTGAGGATACTTCCTTTTTCACCATAGCCGTCCATATACTCCCATATGCCACCTGGTAGCGTTTTCTCCAAACAGGATTCCCCAATTCGCTATGAGAGGAAAGGTATAACTCTGTCAGTGGAACTCACACGTCACAAAGCAGCTCCTCGGAAATCTTCTATCCAGTATATATCTGAAGATATTTCCGTTTTCACAGAAGCCTCACAGCGCCCCCAAATATCCCTTAGGTGGCTAACCTAAAACAGTGTTACAATACTGCTCAATGAATACAGAAGCTTAACTGTGAGAGTGGAATTCCCGTGACCTAGAGTAGTTTCACAGAAAGTTTTCTTCTAGTTGTTATCGGAGGGTATTTCTTTTTCAGCGTATCCTTACGAGAGTTCCCAAATGTCCTTTCTCAGCTTCCACAGAAACAGTGATTTCAAACTGCTCTATCCAAGAAATGATTTCCCTTCACATATTCCACAAAGACAGAGATACCAAACTTTGCAACGTAGTGTAAGCTTTAACTCTCTGAAATGAATGCGGACGTCAGAGAGCAGTTTCTTGGAACGCTTCTTTCTGGGTTTTATTTCAGGATACTTCACTTCTCGCCATAGTCTTCAATGCACTGAAAAATATCACTTTCTAGTTTTACAGAAACAGTGTTCTAACACTGCGTTATGAGAAAAGAGGTATAACTCCCTGAGTGGAATGCACATATCACAAAGCGATTTCACAGAAACCTCTCCAGTTTTTATCTGAAGACATCTCTTTGTTCCCCACAGGCCCAAAAGTGCTCTGAAAGGTCCCTTCGTGAATTTATCCATGAAGAAGTTTCAAAACTGTGTAATAGAAAGAAAGTTTTATCTATGTGAGATGAATAGACATATCTATCACAAAGCAGTTTCATAGAGAGCATCTTTCCAGTTTTTGTCTGAGGATATTTGCTTTTACACCATAGCCATCGTATACTCCACAAAGTCCCCTGGTATCTTTTTCTCCAAACGGGATTCCCCAATACTCTCCAAGAAGGAAAGTATAATGCTTTGGGTGGAATGCCCACGTCACAAAGCAGCTCCTTGGAGATCTTCTCTCCAGTGTCTATCTGAAGATGTTTCCATTTTCATCGTAAGCTTCAGAGCACTCCCGAGTATTCCTTAGCTGACTTACCAAAAACAGTGTTAGAACACTGCTCAATGAAAACAGAAGCTTAACTGTGCGCTTTGACTTCACATGACCTGGAGCAGTTTCAGAGAAAGTTTCCTTCTGGTTTTATTGGAGGGTATTTCTTGTTCAGCATATTCTTTAGAGCTCTCTCAGGTTCCACAGAAATGGTGATTTCAATTCGCTCAATCCAAAGAATGATTTAACTCTATGAGATGAATACACACATCACAAAGTAGTTGCACCGAAACCTCCCCTCCAGTTTTCATCCGAAGATGTTTCCTTTCTCACCAGAAGCCTCCATGCACCACTAATATCCCGTCACAGATTCCTCAAAGACAGAATTTCCTAACTGGGCAATGTAGTGTAAGCTTTAACTCTCTGAAATGAATACACACATCAGAGAGGAGTTTCGTGCAATGCTTCTTCCTGGGTTTTCTTTCTGGATTTTCACTTTTCACCATAGTCTTCAATGCACTGCAAAATACCACTTTTTCAGGGTTACAGCAACAGTATTCAAACACCGCCTTATGAGAAAAGAGGTATAACTCCCTGAGTGGAATGCACACATCACAAAGCAGTTTCTCAGAAAGCTTCTCTCCAGTGTTTATCTGAAGATATGTGCTATTTCCTCACAAGCCTGAATGTTCTCCCGAATGTCCCTTCGTGAATCTGTCCATGAAGCAGTTTCAAAACTGTATAATGGAAACAAAGTTTTATCTATGTGAAATGAACAGACATATCTATCACAAAGCAGTTTTGCACAAAGCTTCTTTACACTTTTTGTCTGAGGATATTTCCTTTTTCACCATAGACATCGATATACTCCCGAATGTCCCCTGGTAGCTTTTTCTCCAAACAGGATTCCCCAATCCTCTAGGAGAGGAAAAGTATAACTCTGTGAGAGGAATGCACACGTCACAAAGCAGCTCCTCAGAAATCTTGTCTCCAGTATGTATCTGAAGATACTTCCATTTTCACGGAAGCCTCAAAGTGCTCCCAAGTATCCCTTAGCTGACTAACCTAAAACAGTGTTAGAATACTGCTCAATGAATGCAGAAGCTTAACTGTGTGAGTGGAATTCACGTAACCTAGAGCAGTTTCACAGAAAGTTTCCTTCTGGTTGTTATCGAAGGGTATTTCTTTTTCAGAATATTCTTAAGAGCATTTCCAAATGTCTTTTCTCAGGTTCCACAGAATCAGTGACTTCAAACTTCTCAATCTAAAGAATGATTTAACTCTATGAGATGAATACACACCTCACAAAGTAGTTGCTCTGAAAGCTTCTCTACGGTTTTCATTGGAAGACATTTCCTTTCTCACCACAAACCTCTGTTCGCCACATAATATCCCTTCACAGATTCGTCAAAGACAGAGTTTCCACACTGGGCAACGTAGTGTAAGCTTTAACTCTCTGAAATGAATACACACTTCAAAGAGCAGTTTCCTGGAACACTTCTTTCTGGGTTTTATTTCAGGATATTTCACTTATCATCGTAGTCTTCAGTGAGCTGCAAAATATCACTTTTCCAGTTTCACAGGAATAGTGTTCAAACACTGCCTTATGAGAAAAGAAGGATAACCCCCTCAGTGGAATGCACACATCACAAAGCAGTTTTCTCAGAAAGCTGCTCTCCAGATTTTATCTGAAGATATCTTCTATTTTCCCACAATCCTGAATGTGCTCCCGAAAGGCCCTTCGTGAATCCGTCCATGATGCAGTTTCAAAACTGTGTAATACAAAGAAAGTTTTATCAATGTGAGATGAATAGACATATCTATCAGAAAGCGGTTTCACAGAAACTTTCTTTCACGTTTTTGTCTGAGGATATATCTTTTTTCACCATAACCGTCCATGTACTCCCGAATGTCCCCTGGTAGCTTTTTATCCAAATGCGATTCCCCAATCATCTGTCAGAAGGAAAGTATGACTCTGTGAGTGGAATGCACATGTCACAAAGCAGCTCCTTGGAAATCTTCTCTCCACTACCTATCTGAAGATATATCCGTTTTCACCATAAGCCTCAACGTGATCCCAAGTATCCCGCAGCTGACTTACCCAAAACAGTGTTAGAATACTACTTCTCAATGAAAACAGAAGCTCAACTGTGTGAGTGGACTTCACGTGACCTAGAGCAGTTTCACAGAATGTTTCTTTCTGGTTTTTATCCGTGGATAATTCTTTTTCAGCATATTCTTAAGAGCTTTCCCAAATGTCCTTTCGCAGGTTTCACAGAAACAGTGATTTCAAACTGCTCAATCCACAGAATGATTTAACTTTATGAGAGGAATACACACATCACAAAGCAGTTGCTCCAAAAGCTTCTCTCCAATTTTCATCGGAAGACGTTTCCTTTCTCACCACAAACCTCCATGCGCTACTTTATATCACTTTCCAGATTCCTCAGAGACAGAGTTTCCAAGTTGGGCAATGAAATGTAAGCTTTAACTCTCTGAAATGAATGCACACGTCCGAGGGCCGTTTTCTGGAACACTTCCTTCTGGGTTTTATTTCAGGATATTTCCCTTTTCCCCATACTCTTAAAAGTGCTGTAAAATGTCACTTTTTCAGATTTACAGGAACAGTGTTCAAACATTGCCTTATGAGAAAAGAGGTACAACTCCCTGAGTGGAATGCACCTATCACAAAGAAGTTTTTCAGAAAGCTTCTGTCCAGTTTTTATCTGAAGTTATCTTTTATTTCCCCACAGGCCTGAATGTGCTCCCGAATGTCCCTTCGCGAATTCATTCATGACGCAGTTTCAAAACTGCGTAAGAGATGGAAAGTTTTATCTATTTGAGATGAAAAGACATATCTATCCCAAAGCAGTTTCACAGAAAGCTTCCTTGCAGTTTGTCTGATGATATTTCTTTTTTCACCATACCCGTCCATATACTCCCGAATGCCCCCATGTAGCTTTTTCTCCAAACAGGATTCCCCAATCCTCTCTGAGAAGTTAAGTATAACTCTGTGAGTGGAATGCACATCTCACAAAGCAGCTCTTCGGAGATCTTCTCTCCCGTGTCCATATGAAGATATTTCCGTTTTCACCATAAGCCTCAAAGCACTCCTGAGTATCCCTTAGCTGACTAACCTAAAACAGTGTTCAACCCAAATGTCCATCAGTGACAGATTGGATTAAGAAAATGTGGCATATATACACCATGGAATACTATGCAGCCATAAAAAAGGATGAGTTTGTGTCCTTTGTAGGGACATGGATGCAGCTGGAATCCATCATTCTTAGCAAACTATCACAAGAACAGAAAACCAAACACCGCATGTTCTCACTCATAGGTGGGAACTGAACAATGAGATCACTTGGACTCAGGAAGGGGAACATCACACACCGGGGCCTATCATGGGGAGGGGGGAGGGGGGAGGGATTGCATTGGGAGTTATACCTGATGTAAATGACGAGTTGATGGGTGCAGCACACCAACAAGGCACAAGTATACATATGTAACAAACCTGCACGTTATGCACATGTACCCTACAACTTACAGTATAATAATAAATAAATTAAAAAAAAAAAAGAATACTGCTCAATGAAAACAGAAGCTTAACTGTGCGAGTGGACATCACGTGACCTAGAGCAGTTTCACAGAAATTTTCCTCTGGCTGTTATTGGAGGGTATTTCTTTTTCAGCATATTCTTAAAAGCGTCACAAATGTCCTTTCTCAGGTTCCAGAGAAACTGATTTCAATCCGCTCTATCCAAAGAATGATTTAACTCTTTGAGATTAATACACACCTCACAAAGTAGTTGCTCCGAAGATTTCTCTCCAGTTTTCATCAGAAGACATTTCCTTTCTCACCACAAACCTCCATACACCACATAATATCCCTTTACTGATTCCTAAAAGACAGAGTTTCCAAACTGGGCAACGTACTGGAAGCTTTAACTCTCTGAAATGAATGCACACGTCAGAAAGCAGTTTCTTGGAATGCTTCTTTCTCGGTTTTATTTCAGGATATTTCACTTTTCGCCGTAGTCTTCAATGCACTGCAAAATGTCACTTTTTCAATTTTACAGGAACAGTGTTCAAACACTGCCTTATGCATTCCACTAAGGAATGCATACATCACAAAGCAGTTTCTCAGAAAGCTTCTCTCCATATTTTATCTGAAGATATGTCCTATTTCCCCAAAGGCCTGAATGTTCTCTAAAGTGTCCCTTCGCGAATCCATCCATGACACAGTTTCAAAAGTGCGTATTTGAAAGAAGGTTTTATCTATGTGAGATGAATAGATATATCTAGCACAAATCAGTTTCCCAGAAAGATTCTTTCCAGTTTTTATCTGAGGATATTTTCTTTTTCACCATAGCCATCCATATACTCCCAAATGACCCCGAGCAGCTTTTTCTCCAAACGGGATTCCCCAATCATCTTTGAGAAGAAAAGTATAACTCTGTGAGTGGAATGCACACGTTCCAAAGAAGTTCCTCGGAAATCGTATCTCCAGAATCTATCTGAAGATATTTCCGTTTTCACCGTAAGCCTCAAAGTGCTCCCGAATATCCCTAAGCTGACTAACTTAATCAGTGTTAGAATACTGCTCAATGAATACAGAAGTTTAACTGTGCAAGTGGAATTCATGTGAGCTACAGAAGGTTCACAGAATGTTTTCTTCTGGTTTTTATTTGAGGGTGTAACTTTATCAGCATATGCTTAAGATTGTTCCAAAATGTCCTTTCTCAGGTTCCACAGAAACAGTGATTTCAAACTGCTCAATCCAAAGAATGATTGAACTCTATGAGATGAATACACACATCGCAAGGAAGTTGCTCAGAAAGATTATCTCCAGTTTTCATCGGAAGACGTTTCATTCTCACCACAAGCCTCCGGGAACCACTTAATATCCCTTCATAGATTCCTCAAAGACAGAGTTTCCAAACTGATCAACGTACTGTAAGCTTTAACTCTCTGAAATGAATGCACAGGTCTGAGAGCAGTTTCTTGGAATGCTTCTTTCTGGGTTTTATTTCAGGATATTTCACTTTTCGCCATAGTCTTCAATATGAAGCAAAATATGACCTTTTCTGTTTTACACGAACAGTGTTCAAACACTGCCGTATGAGAAAAGAGGTGGAACTCCCTGAGTGGAATGCACACATCACAAAGCAGTTTCTCAGAAAGCTTCTCTTCAGTTTTTATCTGAAGATATCTCCTATTTCCTCACAGGCCTCAATGTGCTCCTGAATGTCCCTTCGCAAATCCATTCATGACACAACTTCCAAACTGCATAATAGAAAGAAAGTTTATCTAGGTGAGATGAATAGACATATCTATCACAAAGCAGTTTCACAGAAATCTTCTTCCAGTTTTTGTCTGAGGATACTTCCTTTTTCACCATAGCTGTCCATATATTCCCATATGCTCCCTGGTAGCGTTTTCTCCAAACAGGATTCCCCAATCCTCTATGAGAAGAAAGGTATAACTCCGTCAGTGGAACTCACACGTCACAAAGCAGCTTCTCGGAAATCTTCTCTCCATTATGTATCTGAAGATATTTCCGTTTTCACGGAAGTCTCAAAGCGCTCCCAAGTATCCTTTAGGTGAGTAACATAAAGCAGTGTTACACTACTGCTCAATGAATCCGGAAGCTTAACTGTGCGATTGGAATTCCCGTGACCTAGAGCAGTTTCATAGAAAGCTTTCTTCTGGTTGTTATCAGACGGTATTTCTTTTTCAGCATATCCTTAAGAGTGTTCTCAAATGTCCTTTCTCAGGTTCCTCAGAAACAGTGATTTCAAACTGCTCAATCCAAAGAATGATTGAACTCTATGAGATGAATACACACATCGCAAGGAAGTTGCTCAGAAAGATTATCTCCAGTTTTCATCGGAAGACGTTTCATTCTCACCACAAGCCTCCAGGCACCACTTAATATCCCTTCATAGATTCCTCAAAGACAGAGTTTCCAAACTGATCAACGTACTGTAAGCTTTAACTCTCTGAAATGAATGCACAGGTCTGAGAGCAGTTTCTTGGAATGCTTCTTTCTGGGTTTTATTTCAGGATATTTCACTTTTCGCCATAGTCTTCAATATGAAGCAAAATATGACCTTTTCTGTTTTACACGAACAGTGTTCAAACACTGCCGTATGAGAAAGGAGGTGGAACTCCCTGAGTGGAATGCACACATCACAAAGCAGTTTCTCAGAAAGCTTCTCTCCAGTTTTTATCTGAGGATATCTCCTATTTCCCCACAGGCCTCAATGTGCTCTCGAATGTCCCTTCGCAAATCCATTCATGACACAGCTTCCAAACTGCATAATAGAAAGAAAGTTTATCTAGGTGAGATGAATAGACATATCTATCACAAAGCAGTTTCACAGAAATCTTCTTCCAGTTTTTGTCTGGGGATACTTCCTTTTTCATCATAGCTGTCCATATATTCCCGTATGCTCCCTGGTAGCGTTTTCTCCAAACAGGATTCCCCAATCCTCTATGAGAAGAAAGGTATAACTCTGTCAGTGGAACTCACACGTCACAAAGCAGCTTCTCGGAAATCTCTCCATTATGTATCTGAAGATATTTCCGTTTTCACGGAAGTCTCAAAGCACTCCCAAATATGCTTTAGGTGAGTAACATAAAGCAGTGTTACACTACTGCTCAATGAATCCGGAAGCTTAACTGTGCGATTGGAATTCCCGTGACCTAGAGCAGTTTCACAGAAAGTTTTCTTCTGGTTGTTATCAGAGGGTATTTCTTTTTCAGCATATCCTTAAGAGTGTTCTCAAATGTCCTTTCTCAGGTTGCTCAGAAACAGTGATTTCAAACTGCTCAATTCGAAGATTGATTTAATTCTATGAGATGAATACACACCTCACAAACTTGTTGCTCCGAAAGCTTCTCTCCAGTTTTCATCAAAAGACGTTTCCTTTCTCACCACAAATCTCCGTGGGCCACTTAAAATCCTTTCACATATTCTTCAAAGACAGAGTTTTCAATCTGGGAAACGTAGTGTAGGCTTTAACTCTCTGAAATGAATGCAGACGCCAGAGAGCAGTTTCTTGGAATGCTTCTTTCTGGGTTTTATTGAGGATACTTCACTTTTCGCCATTGTCTTCAATGCATTCTGAAATAACTTTTTCATTTTTAAAGGAATGGTGCTCAAACACTGCCTTATGACAAAAGAGGTATAATTCCCTGAGTGGAATGCACACATCACAAAGCAGTTTCTCAGAAAACTTCTCTCCAGTTTTTATCTGAAGATATTTCCTTTTTCACTATAGGCCTGAATGTGCACAAGAATGTCCTTTTGTGGATCTGTCCATGAGGCAGTATACAAACTGCGTAACATAAGGAAAGTTTTATCTCTTTGAGATGAGTAAACATCTCACAAAGCAGTTTCACAAAAAGGTTCTCTCCAGTTTTTGTCTGAGGATGTTTACTTTTCTACCATACCCCTCCGTATACTCCCAAATGTCCCTTGGTAGCTTTTTCTTCAAAAGGGATTCCCCAATCCTCTATGAGAAGAAAGGTATAAATTTGTGAGTGGAATTCTCACGTCACAAACCGGTTCCTCGGAAATCTTCTCTCCAGTTTCTATCCGAACATATTTGCTTTTCTACCATAAACGTCAAAGTGGTCCCGAATATCCCTTCGCAGAGTAAACACAGTGTTAGAATACTGCTCAATGAAAAGAGAAGCTTAACTGTGTGAGTGGAAATCACACGACATAGAGCAGTTTCACAGAAAGCTTCCTTCTGATTTTTATCTGAGGGTATTTCTTTTTCAGCATATTCTAAAGAGTGTTCCCAAATGTCCTCTCTCAGATTCCACAGAAACAGTGATTTCAAACTGCTCAATCCAAAAAATGATTTATCTTTATGGGATGAATACACACATCACAAAGCAGTTGCTCAGAAAGCTTCATCCCAGTTTTTAACGGAAGACAATTCCTTGCTCACCCCAGGCCTCCGGTGCCACTTAATATCCCTTCCTAGATTCCTCAAAGACAGAGTTTCCAAACTGGGCAACGTAGAGAAAGCTTTAGCTCTGTTAAATGAAAGCACATATCACAGAGCAGTTTCTTGGAGCGCTTCTCTCTGCGTTTTCTTTGAGGATATTTCACTTTCCACCATAGTCCTCAAAGCACTCCAAAATACCACTTTTTCTGTTTTACAGGAACAGTGTTCAAACACTGCCTTATGAGAAAAGAGTTATAACTCCCTGAGTGGAATGCACACACCACAGAGAAGTTTCTCAGAAAGCTTCTCTCCCGTTTTTATCTGAAGATATTTCCTTTTTCACCATATGTAAGTATGTGATCCCGAATATCCCTTCGCAGATCCATCCATGACGGAGTTTCCAAGCTGTGTAGTGTAAAGAAAGCTTTACCTGTGTGAGGTGAATAAACATAGTATAAAGCAGATTCACAGAAAGATTCTATTCAGTTTTTATCTGAATATATTTCCATTTTCACCATAGTCCTGAATATGCTCCCGAATGTCCCTTTGTGGATATGTCCATGACAGAGTTTCCAAGCTGCATAATGTAATGAAAGCTTTATCTATGTGAGATGAATAAACATAACAAGAAGCAGATTGGCAGAAACCTTCTTTCCAGTTTTTTTTTTGAAGATATTTCCTTTTTCATCATACTACTGAATATGATCCTGAATGTCCCATGACGGATACCTCCATGACAGAGTTTCCAATCTGTGTACTGTAAAGAAAGCTTTATCTATGTGACATGAATACATATATCACAGAGCAGTTTCACAGAATGCTTTTTCCAGTTTTTGCCTGAGGCTGTTTCCCTTTTCACAATAGGCATCAAAGTGTTCCTGAATATCACTTGGTATCTTTTCTTTTTTTTTTTTTTTTTTTTTTTGAGACAGATTTTTGCTCTGTCGCCCAGGCTGGGGTGCAGTGGCCGGATCTCAGCTCACTGCAAGCTCCGCCTCCCGGGTTTTGACCATTCTCCTGCCTCAGCCTCCCGAGTAGCTGGGACTACAGGCGCCCGCCACCTCGCCTGGCTAGTTTTTTGTATTTTTTAGTAGAGACGGGGTTTCACCACGTTAGCCAGGAGGGTCTCGATCTCCTGACCTCGTGATCCGCCCGTCTCGGCCTCCCAAAGTGCTGGGATTACAGGCTTGAGCCACCTCGCCCGGCCGGTATCTTTTCTTCAAAAGTTTTTCTCCGATGCTGTATGTGAAGACAGGTATAACCCTGTGAGTGGAATGCTCACGTCACAAAACAGTTCCTCAGAAACCTTCTCTCTAGTTTCTATCTGAACATATTTTCTTTTTCACTATAACCTCAAAGTGCTATATCTCTTCATACAGTAGACATTAACAATGTTAGAAAACTGCTCAATGAAAAGAGAAGCTTAACTGAGCGAGGGAAATTCACATGAGACACAGCAGTTTCACAGAAAGCTTCCTTCTGGTTTTATCAGAGGTTATTTCTTTCTCCATATTTCAAAGAACGTTCCCAAATGTCCCTTCTCAGATTCCACAGAAGCAGTGAATTCAAATTGCTCAATCCAAATGATTTAACTCTATGAGATGAATGCACACATCACAGGGCAGTTTCTCAGAAAGCTTCTCTGCAGTTTTCATCGAAAGACAATTCCTTGCTCACCACAGGCGAACGGGCACCACTTAATATCCCTTCGCAGATTCCTGAAAGACAGAATTTGCAAACTGGGCAATGTAGAGTAAGCTTTACGTCTGTGAAATGAATACACATATCTGAGAGCAGTTTCTTGGTATGCTTCTTTCTGGGTTTTATTTGAGGATATATCACTTTTCACCATAGTCTTCAATACGCTCCAAAATATCACTTTTTTGCTTTACAGGAACAGTGTTCAAACACTGCCTTATGAGAAAAGAAGTATAACACCCTGAGTGGAATACATACAACACAAAGCAGTTTCTCAGAAAGCTTCTCTCCAGTTTTTATCTGAATATATTTCCTTTTTTACCATAGGCCTGAAAGCACTTTCGAGTATTCCATCGTGGGTTCATGATGACGGAGTTTCCAAACTGCATAACATAAAGAAAGTTTTATCTATGTGTGATGAATAAACATAGCAAAAACCAGATTCACAAAAAGCTTTCCAGTTTTTATCTGGAGATATTTCCTTCTTCACCATAGTCCTGAATGTGCTCCCGCATATCCCTTCACAGATCCATCCATGGCACAGTTTCCAAGCTGCGAAATGTAGAGAAAGATTTATCTATGTCAGATGAATACACATATCTAAAAACAGTTTCACAGAATGGGTTTCCTAGATGCTGTATGAGAAGAGAGGTATAACACTGTGAGTGGAATACACACGTCACAAAGCAGCACCTCGGAAAGCCTCTCTCCAGTTTCTATCAGAACATATTTCCTTTTACACCATGAGCCTCAAAGTGTTCCCGAATATCCCTATGCACACTAAACATAAAGAGTGTTAGGAAACAGCTCAATGAAAAGTGAAGCTTAACTGAGGGAGTGGAATTCACACAACACAGAGAAGTTTCACAGGAAGATTGCTTCTGGTTTTAATCTGAAGGTAGATGTTTTTCAGCATATTCTAAAGAGCGTTCTCAAATTTCCTTTCTCAGGTTCCACAGAAACAGTGATTTCAATCTGCTCAATCCAAACAATTATTTAACTCTATGAGATGAATACACACATCACAAAGCAGTTGCTCAGAATACTTCCCTCCAGTTTTCAATGGAAAACATTTCCTTGCTCACCAGATGCCTCTGGGCACCACATAATATCCCTTCACAGATTCGTCCAAGATGTAGTTTCCAAATTGGGAAATGTAGGGTAAGTTTTATCTCTGTGACATGAATACACATATCAGAGAGCATTTTCTTGGAACGCTTCTTTCTGGGTTTTATTTGAGGATATTTCACTTTTCACTGTAGTCCTCAATGTGCTCCAAAATATCACTTTTTCGGTCATACAGGAACAGAGTTCAAACACTGCCTCATGAGCAAAGTGGTATAAACCTTGAGTGGAATGCACACATCACAAAGCACTTTCTCAGAAAGCCTCTTTCCTGTTTTTATCTAAAGATATTTCCTTTTTCACCATAGGTCTGAATGTGCTCCTGAATTTTCCTTCGTGGATCCCTCCATGGCAGAGTTTCCAAACTGCATAATATAAAGAAAGTTTTATATATATGAGAGAATAAATATATATATCACAAAGCAGTTTCACAGAAAGCTTCTTTCCAGTTTTTGTCTGAGTATATTTCCTGATTCACAATAACCATACATATACTCCCGAATGTCCCTTGGTAGCTTTTTCTCCAAAAGGGATTTCCAAATCCTCTATGAAAAGAGAGGTATAACTCCGTGACTGAAATGTACACGTCACAAAGCAGCTGCTCTGAAAGCTTCTCTCCAGTTTCCATCTGAAGATATTTCCGTTTTCACCACAAGCCTCATAGTGCTCCCGAATATCCATTCACAGACTAAACACAGTAGTCTCACAGATAGCTTCCTTCTGTTTTTCATCTGAGCGTATTTCTTTTTCAGCATATTCTAAAGATGTTCCCAAATATCCTTTTTCAGGTTCCACAGAAACAGTGATTTCAAACTCTTCAATCCAAAGGATGATTTAACTCTATGAGATGAATGCAAACATCACAAAGCAGCTGCTCAGAAAGATTCTCTCCAAGTTTCAATGGAAGACATTTCCTTGCTCACCACAGGCCTCCGAGAGCCAAACAATATCCCATTGCAGATTCTTCAAAGACAGACTTTCCAAACTGGGCAATGTAGAGTAAGCTTTAACTCTGTGAAATGAATGCCCATATCCGAGAGGAGTTTCTTGGAACGATTCTTTCTGAGTTTTATCTGAGGATATTTCACTTCTTGCCATAGTCTTCAATGCACTCCATAATATCACTTTTTCGGTTTTACAGGAACAGAGTTCAAACACTGCCTTATGAGAAAAGCAGTATAACTGCCTGAGTGGATTGCACACTTCACAAAGCAGTTTCTAAGAAAGCTTCTCTCCAGTTTGTATCTGAAGATATTTCCATTTTCAGCATAGGCCTGAATGTACTCCCAAATGTCCCTTTGCAGATACGTCCATGACAGAGTTTCCAAACTGCGTAATGTAAAGAAAGCTTTATCTATGTGAGATGAATAAACATAGCACAAGGCAGATTCACAGAGACTTTCCTTCCACCTTTTGTCTTAGGATATTTCTTTTTTCACCATAGCTGTCCATGTACTCCAGAATGTCCCTTGGCAGCTTTTTCTCCAAAAATGATTCCCCAATCTTTTATTAGAAGCGAAGTATAACACTGTGAGTGAAATGCACAGGTCACAAAGCAGTTCCACAGAAAACCTCTCTCCAGTTTCTATCTGACATATTTCCTTTCACATCGTAAGCCTCAAAGTACTCTCAAATATCCCTTCACTCGCTAAACGTAAACAGTGTTAGAAAAGTGCTCAATGAAAAGAGAAGCTCAACTGAGTGAGTGGAATTCACACGACACATAGCAGTTTCACAGAAAGATTCCTTTTGGTTTTTATCTGAGGATATTTCCTTCTTCATATTCTAAAGAGCATTCCCAAATGTCCTTCCTCACCTTCCACAGAAACAGTTATTTCAAACTACTCCTTCCAAAGGGTGATTTAACTCTATGAGATGAATACACCCGTCACAAAGCAGTTCCTCAGAAAGATTCTCTCCAGTTTTCAAAGGAAGACATTTCCTGGCTCAACACAGTCCTCTGGGCGCCACTTAATATAACTTTGCAGATGTCTCAAAGAGAGACTTTCCAAACTGAGCAATGTAGAGTAAGCTTTAACTCTGTGAAGTGAATACACATATCAGACAGTAGTTTCTTGGAACGCTTCTTTCTGGGTTTTATTTGAGGACAGATCACTTTCCCCATAGTCTTCAATGCACTTCGAAATGTAACTTTTTTGATTTTACAGGAACAGTGTTCAAAAATGCCTTAAGAGAAAAGAGGTGTAACTCCCTGAGTGGAATGCATACATCTGAAGGCAGTTTTTCAGAAAACTTGTCTCTGGGTTTATCTGAAGATCTTTCCATTTTCACCATAGGCCTGAATATGCTCCCGAATGTCCCTTTGGGATTCCGTCCATGATGGAATTTCCAAGCTGCATAAATAAAGAAAGCTTTAGCTATGTGAGATGAATAAGCATAGCATAAATCAGATTCAAAGAAAGCTTCTTTCTAGTTTTCATCTGAAGATATTTCCTTTTTCACCATAGTCCAGAATTTTCTCCCGAATGTCCCTTCTCGGATCTGTCCATGACAGAATTTGCAAACTGCGTAATATAAAGAAAGCTTTATCTAAGTGAGATGAATACACATAGCACAGAGCAGTTTCACAGAAAGCTTCTTTCCAGCTTTTCTTTGAGGCTATTTCCCTTTTCACCATATTCATCAATATGCTCCCAAATATCCCTTGTTACATTTTTGTCCAAAAGTGTTTCCCCAAAGCTTTATGAGAAGAGAGGTGTAACATTGTGAGTGGAATTTACACGTCACTAAGCAGTTCCTCGGAAAGCTTCTCTCAAGTTTCTATCTGAACATATTTCCTTTTTCACTGTAAGCCTCAAAGCCCTTTCGAATACCCATGCACACG
The DNA here is from genome assembly GCF_003255815.1 of Theropithecus gelada. Classification (NCBI taxonomy): domain Eukaryota; kingdom Metazoa; phylum Chordata; class Mammalia; order Primates; family Cercopithecidae; genus Theropithecus; species Theropithecus gelada. Next base: position 763,029 of record NC_037681.1, read on the forward strand.
CTACACATAAACCGTGTTTGAAAACTGCTTTTTGAAAAGGGAAGCTTAACTGAGCGAGCTTAATTCACAAGACACAGAGCATTTTCACAGAAAATTTCCTTCTGGTTTTTACCTGAGGGTATTTCTTTTTCAACATATGCTAAAAACTGTTCCCAAATGGCCTTTCTCAAGTTCCAAAGAAACAGTGATTTCAAACTGCTCATCCAAAGAATGATTTAACTCTATGAGATGAATGCACACATCACAAAGCAGTTGCTCGGAAAACTTCTCTCCCGTTTTCATCCGAAGACAATTTCTTGCTCACCACACCACAGGCCTTGGGCACCACTACATATTCCTTCGCAGATTCCTCAAAGACAGAATTTTCAAGCTGGGCAATGTAGAGTAATCTTTAACTCTGAGAAATGAATGGACATATCAAAGAGCAGTTTCGTGGAATGCTTCTTCCTGTGTTTTATTTGAGGATATTTCACTTTTCACCATAGTCTTCAATGATCTCCGAAATATCACTTTTTCGGTTTCACCGGAACAGTATTCAAACACTGCCTTTTGAGAAAAGACATATAACTTCCTGAGTGGAATGCACACATCATACATCAATTTCTAAGAAAGCTTCTCTCAACTTTTTGTCTGTAGATATTACCTTTTTCACCATAGGCCTGAATGTTCTCACGAATGTCCCTTTCCTGATCCGTCCATGACGCAGTTTCAAAACTGTGTAGCATAAAGAAAGTTTTATCTATGTGAGATGAATAAACATATCTATCACAAAACGGTTTCACACAAACTTCTTTCCAGTTTTTCTCTGAGGGTATTTCCTTTTTCACCATAGCCATCCATATACTCCCAAATGTCCCTTGGTGGCTTTTTCTCCAAAAGAGGTTCACCGATCCTCTAAGTGAAGAAATGTATATCTCTATGAGTGGAATGCACACGTCACAAAGCAGCTCCTCGGAAAGCTTCTTCCCTGTTTTTGTCTGAAGATATTTCTGTTTTCACCATAAGCCTCAAAATGCTAACGAATATCACTTCACAGGCTAAACAAAAACAGTGTTAGAATACTGCTCAATGAAACAAGAAGTTGAACTGTGTGAGTGGAATTCACACGACTGAGAGAAGTTTCACAGAAAGCTTCCTTCTGGTTTTTATCTCAGGGTATTTCTTTTACAGCATATGCTAAAGACTGTTCCCAAATGGCCTTTCTCAAGTTTCAAAGAAACAGTGATTTCAAACTGCTCAATCCAAAGAATGATTTATCTCTATGAAATGAATGCACACATCACAAAGCAGTTGCTCAGAAAGCTTCTCTCCAGTTTTCAATGGAAGACATTTCCTTGCTCATCACAGGTCTCTGGGCGACACATAATATCCCTTCACAGATTCCTCAAAAACAGAGTTTCCAAACTGGGCAATGTAGAGTAAGATTAAACTCTGTGAAGTGAATGTACATATCAGACAGCAGCTTCTTAGAATGATTCCTTCTGGGTTTTATTTGAGAATAGTTCAATTTTCACTCTAGTCTTCAATGCACTCCAAAATATCACTTTTTCGGTTTTACAGGAACCATGTTCAAACACTGCCATATGAAAAAAGAGGTATAACTCCCTGAGTGTAATGTGCACATCACAAAGCAGTTTCTGAGAATGCTTCTCTCTACTTTTTATCTGAAGATATTTCCATTTTCACTATAGTCCTGAATGTGCTCCCAAATGTCCCTTCATGGATCCGTCCATAACAGAGTTTACAAGCTGCATAATGTAAAGAAAACTTTATCTATGCGAGATGAATACACATATCACAGATCAGTTTCACAGAAAACTTCCTTCTGTCTTTTTTTTCCTGAGGCTATTTCCTTTTTCACCATAGGTGTCAATACACTCCTGAATATCCCTTGGTACTTTTTTCTTCAAAATGTTTTCCTGATGCTGTATGAGAAGAGAAATATAACACTCTGAGTGGAATGCACACATCAAAAAGCAGTTCCTTAGAAAGCTTCTCTCCATTTTCTATCTGAAGATATTTCTTTTTCACTGTAAGACTGAAAGCGCTCCCGAATATCCCTTCACACTCTATACATAAACAGTATGAAAATTGGTCAATGCAAGAGAAGATTAACTGAGTGAGAGGAATTCACATGACACACAGCAGTTTCACAGAAAGCATCCTTCTTTTTAGTTCTCCATATTCTAAAGAGCATTCCCAAATGTGCTTCCTCAGATTCCAAAGAAATAGTGTTTTCAAAGGGCTCAATCTAAAGACTGTTTTAACTCTATGAGATGAATAAACACGTTGCAAAGCAGTTGCTCAGAAAGCTTCTCTCCAGTTTTCAAAGGAAGACATTTCCTTGCTCACCACAGTCCTCGGGGAGCCACTTAATATCCCTTTACAGATTCCACAAAGACAGAGTTTCCAAACTGTGCAATGTAAAGAAAGCTTTAATTCTGTGAAATGAATGCATATATCACAAAGTAGTTTCTTGGAACGCTTCCTTCTAGGTTTTATTTGAGGAGAGCTCTCTTTTCACTGTAGTCTTCAATGCGCTATGAAATACCATGTTTTCGGTTTTACAGGAACAGTGTTGAAACATTGGCTTATGAGAAAAGAGGTATATCTCCCTGAGTGGAATGCACACATCCCAAAGCAGTTCCTCAGAAAGCTTCTCTCTAATTTTTATATGAAGAGATTTCCATTTTCACCATAGGCCTGTAAGTGCTCCCGAATGTCCCTTTGTGGATCTGTCCTTGACGGAGTTTACAAACTGCATAATATAAAGAAAGTTTTATTTATGTGAGATAAATAAACTTATCTATCACAAAGCAGTTTCCCAGAAAGCTTCTTTCCCGTTTATGTCTGAATGATAATTCCTTTTTCACAATAGCCTTCTATATACTCCTGAATGTCCCTTGGTAGCTTTTTCTCCAAAAGGGATTCCCCAGTTCTCTATGAGAAGAAACGTATAACTCTCTGAGTGGAATGCACACTTCACAAAGCAGCTCCTTAGAAAGCTTCTCTCTAGTGTCTATGTGAAGATATTTCCGTTTTCACCATTAGCCTCAAAGCGCTCCCGAATATCCCTTTGCAGACTAAACACTGTGTTAGGATACTGCTCAGTGAAAAGAGAAGCTTAACTGTGTGTGTGGAAACCACAGGACGGAGACCAGATTCACAGAAAGCATCCTTCTGGTTTTCATCTGAGCATATTTCTTTCTCCATATTCCAAAGAGTGTTCCCAAATATCCTTCCTGAGATGCCACAGAAAGAGTGATTTCAAGCTGCTCAACTAAAAGAATGATTTAAGTCTATGAGATGAATACACACATCACAAAGCAGTTGCTCAAAAAGTTTCTCTCTAGTTTTCATGGGAAGACATTTCCTTGCTCACCACAGGCCTCCAGGGCGCCACTTAATATCCCTTCACATATTGCTCAAAGACAGAGTTAGCACACTGGTCAAAGTAGAGTACACTTCAAATTTTTGAAGGGAATGTGCATATCAGAGAGCACTTTCTTGAAATGTTTCTTTCTGGGTTTTACTTGAGGATAGTTCACTTTTCACCATAGTCTTCACCATACTCCGAAATATCACTTTTTCTGTTTTGCAAGAACAGTGTTCAAACACTGCCTAATTCCTGAGTGGAATGCACACATCACAAAGCAGTTTCTCAGTAAGCTTTAACTCTCTGAAATGAATGCACACGTCAGAGAAGAGTTTCTTGGAACGCTTCTTTCTGGGTTTTATTTCAGGATATTTCACTTTTCACCATGGTCTTCCATGTGCTCCGAAATATTTCTTTCTCAGTTTTACAGCAACAGAGTTCAAACACTGCCTTATGAGACAAGATGTATAACTCCCTGAGTTGAATGCAAAAATCACAAAGCAGTTTCTCAGAATGCTTCTCTGCAGTTTTTATCTGAAAATATTTCCATTTTTGAAATAATCCTGAATGTGCTTCCGATTGTCCCTTTGCGGATGTGACCATGACAGAGTTTCCAAGCTGTGTAATATAAAGAAAGCTTTATCTATGTGAGATGAATAAACCTAGTAAAAACCAGATTCACAGAAAGTTTCTTTCCACTTTTTATGTGAAGATATTTCCATTTTCACCATAGTCCTGAATGTGCCCCCAAATGTCCCTTCGCAGATAGGTCCATGCCAGAGTTTCCAAACTGTGTAATGTAAAGAAAGCTTTATCTAGATTAGATGAATAAACATAGCAAAAACCAGCTTCACAGAAAGCTTCTTTCCAGTTTCTATCTGAAAGTATTTCCTTTTTCACCATAAGCCTCACAGCTCTCCCGAATATCTCTTTGCATGCTAAACATAAACAGTGTTAGGAACCTGTTCAGTGAAAAGAGAAGTTTAACTGTGCCAGAGCAATTTACACGAGGCATAGAAGTTTCACAGAAAGATTCCTTCTGGTTTTTATTGGAGGATATTTCTTTCTCCATATTCAAAAGAGTGTTCCCAAATGTTCTTCCTCAGATTCCACAGAAGCAGTGATTTCGAACTGCTCAATCCAAAAAAATGGTTTAATTCTATGAGACGAATACACACATCACAAAGCAGTGGCTCAGAAAACTTCTCTCCAGTTTTCATCAGAAGACATTTCCTTGCTCACCACAGGCATCCAGGCGCCACTTAATAAAACTTCGCAGATTCCTCAAAGACAGTGTTTCCAAACTGGGCAATGTAGAGGAAGCTATAACTCTGTGAAATGAATGCACATATCAGAGAGCAGTTTCTTGGAACGCTTCTTTCTGGGTTTTACTTGAGGATAGTTCACTTTTCACCATATTCCTCAATGTGCTCCGAAATATCACATTTTCGGTCATACAGGAACAGTGTTCAAACACTGCCTTATTAGAAAACAGGTATAACTCCTTCAGTGGAATGCACACAGCACAAAGCAGTTTCTCGGAAAGCTTCTCTGCAGTAATTATCTGAAGATATTTCCATTTTCACCATAGTCCTGAATGTGCTCCCCAATGTCCCTTCACAGATACGTCCATGACAGAGTTTCCAAGCTACCTTATGGAAAGAAAGGTTTATCTATATGAGATGAATAAACACAGGAAAAAGCAGATTCACAGAAAACTTCTTTCCAGTTTTTATCTGAACATATTTCCTTTTTCACCATAGTCCTGAATGTCCTCCCCAATGTCCCTTCGTGGATCCATCCATGACAGAGTTTTCAAGTGGCGTAATGTAAAGAAAACTTTATCTATGTGAGATGAATACACATATCACAAAGTAGTTTCATAGAAAGCTTCTTTCCAGTTTTTGTCTGAGGTTATTTCTCTTTTCACCATAGGCATCAACATGCTCCTGAATATCACTTACTAAGTTTTTCTCCAAAAGTGTTTCCCCGATTCTGTATGAGAACAGAGGTATAACACTTTGAGTGGAATGCCCATGTCAGAAAGCAGTCACAAAGCTTTCCTTGGAAAGCTTCTCTCCAGTTTCGGTCTGAACGTATTTCCTTTTTCACCATAAGCCTCAAACTGCTCCCGAATATCCCTTCGCACACTAAACATAAACAGGGTTAGAAAACTGCTAAATGAAAAGAGAGGCTTAACTAAGTGAGCGGAATTAAGATGACACTGAGCAGTTTCACAGAAAGCTTCCTTCTAGATTTTACCTGAGGATATTTCTTTCTCCATATTCTAAGAAGTGTTCCCAAATGTCCTTCTTCAGATTCCAAGAAAACAGTGATTTCAAACTGCTCTATCCAAAAAATGGTTTAACTCTATGAGATGAATACACACGTCACAAAGCAGTTGCTCAGAAAGCTTCTCTCCAGTTTTTATTTGAAGATATTTCCTTTTTCACCATTGGCCTGAATGTGCTCCTGAATGTCCCTTCGTGGTTCCATCCATGACAAAATTTCCAAACTGCATAATATAAGGAAAGATTCATCTGTGTGAGATGAGTAAACATACCTATCAGAAAACAGTTTCACAGAAATCTTCTTTCAGCGTTTGTCTGAGGATATTTCCTTTTTCACCATCGCCGTCCATATACTCACAAATATCCCTTGGTAGCTTTTTCTCCAAAAGGGATTTCCAAATCCTCCATGAGAAGAAAAGTGTAACTCTGTGAGTGGAATGCACACATCACAAAGCAGCTCCTCGGAAAGCTTCTCTCCAGCTTCTACCTGAAGATATTTTCTCTTTCACCTTAAGCCTCAAAGCGCTCCCAAATATCCCCTTTCTGACTAAAGAAAAACAGTGTTAGAATACTGCTCAATAAAAACAGAAGCTTAACTGTGCGAGTGGAATTCGTATGACACAGAGCAGTTTCACAGAAAGCTTCCTTCTGGTTTCTATCTGAGGTTATTTCTTTTTCTGGATATTCTAAAGAACGTTCCCAAATGTCCTTTCTCAGATTCCACAGGAAGTGTGATTTCAAACTGCTCAATTCAAAGAATTGTTTACTCTATGAGATGAATACAAATATCACAAAAGAGTTGCTCAGAAAGCTTCTCTCCAGTATTCAAAGAAAGACATTTTCTTGCTCCTCACAGACTTCCGGTTGCCACTAAATATCCCTTCCCAGAATCCTCAAAGATAGATATTCCAAACTGGGAAATGTAGAGTAAGCTTTAACTCTGTGAAATGAATGGACATGTCAGAGAGTAGTTTCTTGGAGTGCTTCTTTCTGGGTTTATCGGACAACATTTCACTTTTTGCTATAGTCTTCAACATGCTCCGAACATCGCTTTTTTACTTTTACAGAAACAGTGTTCTTACAGTGCTGTATGAGAAGAAAGGTATAAATCCCTGAGTGGAATGCACACATCACCAAGCAGTTTCTCAGAAAGCTTCTCTCCAGTTTTTATCTGACGATATTTCCTTTTTCACCATAGGCCAGAATATGATTCCGAATATCTCTTCGCAGAACCGTCCATGACAGAGTTCCCAAGCTGCGTAATGTAATGAAAGCTTCTTTTCAGTTTCACAGAAAGCTTCTTTCCAGTTTTAGTCTGAGGCTATTTCCCTTTTCACCATCTTCAGCAATATGCCTTCGAATATCCCTTGGTACCTTTTCCTCCAAAAGGGCTTCCCTGATGCTGTATGAGAAGAGAGGTATAACACTGTGAGTTCAATGCATACGTCATGAAGCAGTTTCTCTTAAAGCTTCTCTCCAGTTTCTATCTGAACATATTTCCTTTTCCACCTTAAGTCTCGGGTGCTTCTGAATATCCCTTTGAACGCTAAACATAAACAGTGTTAGAAAACTGGTCAATGAAAAGAGAACCTTAACTGAGTGAGAGGAATTCACATGATACATAGCAGTTTCACAGAAATCTTCCTTCTGGTTTTTATCTGAGGCTATTTCTTTCTCCATATTCTAAGGGGCACTCCCAAATGTCCTAACTCAGATTCCATAGAAGCTGATTTCAAACTGCTCAATCCAAAGAATGATTTAACACTATGAGATGAATACACATGACAAAAAGCAGTTGCTCAGATAGCTTCTCTCCTGTTTTCAACAGAAGACATTTCCTTCTTCACCACAGGCCTCCAGGAGCCTCTTAATATGCATTCACAGATTCCTCAAAGACAGAGTTTCCAAACTCGGCAAAGTAGAGTCTGTTTCAATGCTGCGAAATGAATGCACGTATCAGAGAATACTTTCTTGGAATGCTTTTTCTGGGTTTTATTTGAGGAGAGTTTTCTTTTGGCAATAGTCTTCAATGCGCTCTGTAATATCACTTTTTCAGTTTTACAGGAACAGTGTTCAAACACTGCCTTTGAGAAAAGAGGTATAACTCCATGAGTGGAATGCACATGTCACAAAACAGTTTCTCAGAAAGCTTCTCTTCAGTTTTTATCTGAAGATATTTCCTTTTGCATCATTGGCCTGAATGTGCTCCTGAGAGTCCCTTCACGAATACGTCCATGATGTAGTTTCAAAACTGCGTAATAGAAGGAAAATTTTATCTATGTGAGATGAATAGACATATCTAACACAAAGCAGTTTCACAGAAATCTTCTTTCCAGTTTTTGTGTGAGGATATTTCCTTTTTCACCATGGCCGTCCATTTACTACCGAATATCCCCTGGTAGCTTTTTCTCCAAACCAGATTCCCCCATTGTCTATGAGGAGGAAAGTATAACTCTATGAGTGGAATGCACACATCACAAAGCAGCTCCTTTGAAATCATCTCTCCAGTATCTATGTGAAGGTGTTTCCATTTTCTCCGTAAGCCTCAAAGCGCTCCTGAGTATCCCGTAGCTGACTAACCTAAAACAGTGTTTGAATACTGTTCAATGAAAACAGAAGCTTAACTGTGCGAATGGACTTCATGTTACCTAGAGCAGATTCATAGAAAGTTTCCTACGGGTTTTTATAGGAGGATATTTGTTTTTCAGCATATTTTGAAGAGCGTTCCCAAATGTCCTTTCTCAGTTTCCACAGAAACAGTAATTTCAAACTGCTCAGTGCAAAGAATGATTAAACTCTATGAGATGAATACACACATCGCAAAATACTTGCTCCTAAAGCTTCTCTACAGTTTTCAGTGAAAGACGTTTTCTTTCTCACCACAAACCCCCAGGCACCATGTAATATCCCTTCACAGATTCCTTAAAGACAGAGTTTCCAAAATGTGTAATGTAGTGTAAGCTTTAACTCTCCGAAATGAATGCACACGTCAGAAGGCAGTTTCTAAGAATGCTTCTTCCTGGGTTTTATTTCAGGATATTTCACTTTTCTCCCTAGTCTTCAAAACGCTCCCAAATGTCACTTTTTCAGTTTTACAGGAACAGTGTTCAAACACTGCCTTACTAAAAAAGAGGTATAGGTCCTTTAGTGGAATGCACACATCACAAAGCAGTTTCTCAGAAAGCTTCTCTTCAGTTTTTTTCTGAGATATTTCCTATTTCCCCCAGGCCTGTATGTGCTTCCGAAATTCCCTTCGCAAATCCATCAATGATGCAGTTTCAAAACTGTGAAATAGAAAGAAAGTTTATCTATGTGAGATGAATAGACATATCTATCACAAAGCAGTTTCACAGAAAACTTCTTTCCAGTTTTTGTCTGGGGATATTTCCTTTTTCACCATAGCCATCCATATACTCCTGAATGTCCCCCAGTAGCTTTTTGTCCAAACGGGATTCCCCAATCCTCCATGAGAAGAAAAGTATAACTCTGTAAATGGAATGCACATGTCACAAAGCAGCTTCTTGGAAAACTTCTCTCCAGTATGTATCTGAAGTTATTTCCATTTTCACAGAAGTCTCAAAGTGCTCCTAAATATCCCTTAGCTGACTAACCTAAAACAGTGTTACAATACTGCTCAATGAATACCGAAGCTTAACTATGCGAGTGGAATTCCCGTGACATAGAGCAGTTTCACAGAAAGTTTTCTTCTGGTTGTTATTGGAGGGTATTTCTTTTTCAGCATATCCTTAAGAACGTTCCCAAATGTCCTTTCTCAGGTTCCACAGAAACAGTGATTTCAAACTGCTCTATCCAAGGAATGATTTAACTCTATGAGATGAATACACACATCACAATGTAGTTGCTCCAAAAGCTTCTCTCCAGTTTTCTTTGGAAGACGTTTCCTTTCTCACTACAAAATGCGTGCGCCACTTAATATCTCTTCACACATTCTAAAAAGACAGAGTTTCCAAAGGGGGCAATGTAGTCTAAGCTTTAACTCTCTGAAATGAATGCAGATGTCAGAGAGCAGTTGCTCGGAACGCATATTTCTGAGTTTTATATTGGGATATTTCACTTTTCGCCAAAGTCTTCAATGCTCTGCAAAATATCACTTTTTCAGTTTTACAGGAACAGTGGTCAAACACTGCCTTGTGAGAAAAGACGTATAACTCCCTGAGTAGAATGCACATATCACAAAGCAGTTTCTCAGAAAGCTTCTCTCAGGTTTTTGTCTGAAGATATCTCCTATTTCCCCACAGGTCTGAATGTGCTCCCAAATGTCCCTTCGTGAATCCATCCATGATAAAGTTTAAAACTGCGTAATAGAAAGAATGTCTTATCTATTTGAGATGAATAGACATCTATCACAAAGCAGTTTCACAGAAAGCTTCTTTCCAGTTTCTGTCTGAGGATATTTCCTTTTTCACCGTAGCCGTCCATATACTCCGCACAGTGCCCACGTAGCTTTTTCTCCAAACGGGATTCCTTAATCCTCTCTGAGAAGGAAAGTGTAACTTTGGGAGTGGACTGCACACGTCACATGACAACTCCACGGAGATCTTCTCTCCAGTGTCTATCTGAAGATATTAGCGTTTTCACTGTAAGAATCAAAGTGCTCAGGAGTATCCCTTGGCTGACTGACCTAAAACAGTGTTAGAATACTGCTCAATGAAAACAGAAGGTTAACTGTGCGAGTGGACTTCATGTGACCTACAACAGATTCACACAAAGTTTCCTTCTGCTTTTATTGGAGGGTATTTATTTTTTCAGCATATTCTTAAGAGTGTTCCCAAATGTGCTTTCTCAGGTTATAGAGAAACAGTGACTTCAAACTGCTACATTCAAGAATGATTTAACTCTATGAGATGAATACACACATCACAAAGAATTTGCTCCGAAAGCTTCTGTCCAGTTTTCATAGGAAGACATTTCCTTTCTCACTGAAAGCCTCTGGACGCCACTAAATATCCCTTCCCAGATTCCTCTAAGACAGTTTCCAAACTGGGCAAGTTAGTGTAAGCTTTAACTCCCTGAAATGAATGCACACGTCAGAGAGCAGTTTCTTGGAATGATTCTTTCTGGGTTTTATTTCAGGATATTTCACTTTTCACCGTACTCTTCAAGATGCTGCAAAATACACTTTTTCAGTTTTACAGGAACAGTGTTCAAACACTGCCTTATGAAAAAAGAGGTAAAATTCCCTGAGTGGAATGCACACATCACAAAGCAGTTTCTCAGAAAGCTTCTCTCCAGTTTTTATCTGAAGGTATCTCCTTTTTCCCCCCGGCCTGAAGGTGCTCCCAAATGTCCCTTTGCGAATCCATCCATGATGCAGTTTTAAAACTGCCTAATAGAAGGAACGTTTTATCTATGTGAGATGAATAGACACATCTATCACAAAGCAGTTGCATCGAAAGGTTGTTTCTAGCTTTTCTCTGAGGATATTTCCTTTTTCACCATAGCCGGCCATATACTCCCGAAAGTCACTTGTTAGCTTTTTCTTCAAACGAGATTCCCCAATCATCAATGAGAAGAAAAGTATAACTCTGTGAGTGGAATGCACACGTCACAAAGCAACTCTTCAGAAATCTTCTCTCCAGTATTTATCTGAAGATATTTCCGTTTTTATCATAAGCTTCAAAGCACTCACGTGTATCTGTTAGCTGACTAACCTAAAACAGTGTTAAAATACTGCCCAATGGAAACAGAAGCTTAACTGAGTGAGTGGACTTCACGTGACCTAGAACAGTTTCACAGAAGGATTCCTTCTGGTTTTTTTCGGATGGTATTTCTTTCTCAGCACATTCTTGAGAACGTTCCCAAATGTCCTTTCTCAGGTTCCACAGAAACAGTGATTTCAAACTGCTCAATCCAAAGAATAATTTAACTCTATGAGATGAATACACACATCACAAAGAGGTTGCTCTGAAAGCTTCTCTCCAGTTTTCATCAGAAGATGTTTCCTTTCTCATCACAGGCCTCCGGGTGCCACTTAATATCCCTACACAGATGCCTCAAAGACAGAGTTTCCAAACTGTGCAACGTAGTGTAAGCTTTAACTCTCTGAAATGAATGCACACGTCTTAGGGTAGTTTATTGGAACGCTTCTTTCTGGGTTTTATTTCAGGATATTTTACTTTTCGCCATAGTCTTCAATGCGGTGCAAAATATCACTTTTTCAGTTTTACAGGAACAGTGTTCAAACACTGCCATATGAGAAAAGAGTTATAACTCCCGGGGGGAAATGCTCACATCACAAAGCATTTTCTCAGAAAGCTTCTTTCCAGTTTTTATCTGAAGATATCTCCTATTTCACCACAGTGCTGAATGTGCTCCCGAATGTTCCCTCGTGAATCTGTCCATGACGCAGTTTCAAAACTGCGTAATTGGAAGAAAGTTTTATCTATGTGAGATGAAGAGACATATCTATCACAAAGCAGTTTCACAGAAAGCTTTTTCCAGTTTTTGCCTGAGGATATTTCCTTTTTCACCCTAGACGTCCATATACTCGCGAATGTGCCCTGGTAGCTTTTTCTCCAAATGGGATTCCCCAATCATCTATGAGAAAAAGTATAACTCTGTGAGTGGAATGCACACGTCATGAAGCAGCCCTTCGGGAATCCCCTCTCCAGTATCTATCTGAAGATATTTCCATTTTCACCGGAAGCCTCAAAGGGCTCGCGAGTATCCCTTAGCTGACTAACCAAAAATATTGTTAGAGTACTTCTCAATTAAAACAGAAGCTTAACAGTACAAGTGGAATTCACGTGACCTACAGCAGTGTCACAGAAAGGTTCCTTCTGGTTTTTATCTGAGGGTATTTCTTTTTCAGCATATTCTTAAGAGTATTCTCAAATATCCTTTCTAAGGTTCCACAGAAATAGTGATTTCTAACTTCTCAATCCAAATAATGATTTAAGTTTATGAGATGAATACGCACTTCACACAGCAGTTGCAGCATAATCTTCTCTCCACTTTTCATCGGAAGATGTTTCCTTTCCCACCACAAGCATCTGGGCGCCACTTAATATCCCTTCACAGATTTGTGAAAAGAGAGTTTCCAAATGGGGCATCATAGTGTATGATTTAACTCTTTGAAATGAATGCACACGTCAGAGAGCAGTTTCATGCAATGCTTCTTTCTGGGTATTATTTCAGGATATTTCACTTTTCACCATAGTCTTCAATGTGCTGTAAAATATCACTTTTTCAGTTTTACAGGAACAGGGTTCAAACACTGCCTTATGAGAAAAGAGGTAGAACCCCCTCAGTGTAATGCACACATCACAAAGCAGTTTCTCAGAAAGCTTCTCTCCAGTTTTTACCTGAAGATATGTCCTATTTGCCCAAAGGCCTGAACGTACTGCTGAATGTTCCTTAGCAAATCCATTGATGATGCACTTTTAAAACTGCGTAATAGAAAGGAAGTTTTATCTATGTGAGATGAATAGACATGTCTATCACAAAGCAGTATCACAGAAAGCTTCTTTGCAGGTTTTGTCTGAGGATGTTTCCTGTTTCACCATAACAGTTAATATATTCCCAAATGTCCCGGTAGCTTTTTCTCCAAACAGGATTCCCCAATCCTCTATGAGAAGAAAAGTATAACTCTGTGAGTGAAATGCACACGTCACAAAGCAGCTCCTCGGAAATCTTATCCCCAGTGCCTATGTGAAGATATTTCCTTTTTCACCGTAAGCCTCAAAGTGCTCCCGCGTATCCCTTAGCTGACTAATATGAAACAGTGTTAGAATACTCCGCAATGAAAACAGAAGTTTAACTCTGAGAGTGGACTTCACGTGACTTAAAGCAGTTTCACAGAATGTTTCCTTCTGGTTTTTATTTGAAGGTGTAACTTTATCAGCATATGCTGAAGATCGTTCCCAAATGTCCTTTCTCAGGTTCCACAGAAACAGTGATTTCAAACTGCTCAATCCAAAGAATGATTTAACTCTATGAGATGAATACACACATCGCAAGGAAGTTGCTCTGAAATCTTCTCTCCAGTTTTCAATGGAAGACGTTTCATTCTCACCACAAGCCTCCGGGCACCACTAAATATCCCGTCGCAGATTCATCAAAGACAGAGTTCCCAAACTGGGCAATGTGGTGTAAGCTTTCACTGTCTGAGATGAATACACACGTTAGAGAGCAGTTTCTTGGAATGCTTCTTTCTGGGTTATATTTCAGGATATTTCACTTTTCACCATTGTCTTCAATGAGCTGCAAAATATCACTTTTTTATTTTACAGGAACAGTGTTCAAACACTGCCTTATGAGAAAAGAGGTATACTCCCAGAGTGGAATGCACACATGACAAAGCAGGTTCTCAGAAAACTTCTCTACAGTTATTATCTGAAGATATCTGCTATTTTCCCACAGGCCTGAATGTGCTCCCGAATGTCCCTTCGAAAATCTGTACATGACGCAGTTTCAAAAATGCGTAATAGAAAGTTTTATCTATGTGAGATGTATAGACATATCTATCACAAAGCAGTTCCACAGAAAGCTTTTTCCACTTTTTTTCTGAGGATATTTCCTTTTTCACCATAGCTGTCCATATACTCCCGAATGTCCCCTGGTAGCTTTTTCACCAAACGGGATTCCCCAATCCTCTATGAGAAGAAATGTATAACTCTGTAAGTGGAATGCACATGTCACAAAGCGGCTCCTCGGAAATCTTCTCTCCCATATCTATCTGAAGATATTTCTGTTTTCATCATAAGCCTCAAAGCGCTCCCGAGTATCACTTCGCTGACTAACTTGAAGCAGTGTTAGAATACTGCTCAATGAAAACAGAAGCTTAGCTGTGCGTGTGGAATACACGTGACCTAGGGCATTTTCACAGAAAGTTTCCAAGTTTCCGTCTGGTTCTTATCGGTGGGTATTACTTTTGTAGCGTATTCTTATGAGTGTTCCCAAATCTCCTCCATGAGGAACCACAGAAACAGTAATTTCAAACTGCTCAATCCAAAGAATGATTTAACTCTATGAGATGAATACACACATCACAAAGCAGTTGCTCTGAGAACCTGTCTCCAGTTTTCACCGGAAGATGTTTCCTTTCTCAACACAAGCCTCCGAGTGTGACTTAATATCCTTTCAAATACTCTTCAAAGACCGAGTTTCCAAACTCGGCAATGCAGTGTAAGCTTAAGTATCTGAAATGAATGTAGTCGTCAGAGAGCCGTTTCTTGGACTGCTTCTTTCTGGGTTTTATTTCAGGACATTTAACTTTTCGCCAGAGTCTTCAAAGCAATGCAAAATATCACTTTTTTCAGTTTTAGAGGAACAGTGTTCAAACACTGCGTTGTGAGAAAGAGGCATAACTTCCTGAGTGGAATGCACACATCACAAAGCAGTTTCTCAGAAAGCTTCTCTCCAATTTTTACCTAAAGATATCTCCTTTTTCCCCAGAAGCCTGTGTGTGCTCCTGAATGTCTCTTCGGGAATCTGCCCATGACACAGTTTCAAAACTGCGTAATAGAAAGTTAGTTTTATGTATGTGAGATGAAGAGAGATATCTATCACAAAGCATTGTCACAGAAAGCTTCTTTCCAGTTTTTGTCTGAGGATATTTCTTTTTTCACCATAACAGTCCATGTACTCCTGAATGTCCCCTGGTAGCTTTTTCTCAAATGTCTTCAATGAGCTGCAAAATATCACTTTTTCAGTTTTACAGGAACAGGGTTGAAACACTGCCTTATGAGAAAAGAGGTATAACTGACTGAGTGGAATGCACACATCACAAAGCACTTTCTCAGAAAGCTTCTCTTCAGTTTTTAATCTGAAGATATCTCCTATTTCCCCACAGGCCTAAAAGTGCTCCAGAATATCCCTTCGCGAATCTGTTTTTGACGCAGTTTCAAAACTGCGTAATAGAAGGAAAGTTTTATCTATGTGAGATGAATAGACATATTTATCACAAAGCAGTTTCACAGAAAGCTTCTTTCCAGTTTTTGTTTGAGGATATATCCTCAGACATGTGTCTAGGTCACGTGGACTTCACGTGACCTAGAGCAGTTTCACAGAAAGTTTTCTTCAAGTCTTATCAGAGGGTATTTCTTTTTCAGCATATTCTTTTTTTTTTTTTTTTTTTTTGAGATGGAGTCTCACTGTGTCTCCCAGGCTGGAGTGCAGTGGCGTGATCTCGGCTCACTGCAAGCTCCGCCTCCCGGGTTCACGCCATTCTCCCGCCTCAGCCTCCCAAGTAGCTGGGACTACAGGCGCCCGCCACCGTGCCCGGCTAATTTTTTGTATTTTTAGTAGAGACGGGGTTTCACCATGTTAGCCAGGATAGTCTCGATCTCCTGACCTCGTGATCCACCCGCCTCGGCCTCCCAAAGTGCTGGGATTACAGGCTTGAGCCACCACGCCCGGCCTCAGCATATTCTTAAGAGTTTTCCTAAACTTCCTTTCTCAGGTTCCACAGAAACAGTGATTTCAGACTGCTTAATCCAAAGAATGATTAAACTCTATGAGATGCATACACACATCACAAAGCCATTGCTCCGAAAGCTTTTGTCCAGTTTTCATCAAAAGATGTTACCTTTCTCACATCAAGCCTCTGGGCGCCACTTAATATCCCTTCACAGATTCCTCAAAGACAGAGTTTCCAAACTAGGCAATGTAGTGTAAGCGTTAACTCTCTGAAATGAATGCACACGTCAGAGAGCAGTTTCTTGGAACGCTTCTTTCTGGGTTTTATTCCCCGATATTTCATTTTTTACCAAAGTCTTCAATGCAATGCAAAATTCCACTTTTTCAGTTTTACAGGAACAGTGTTCAAACATTGCCTTATGAGAAAAGAGGTATAACTCCCTGAGTGGAATACATATATCACAAAGCCCTTTCTCAGAATGCTTCTCTCCAGTTTTTATCTAAAGATATCTCTTATTTATGCACAGGACTGAATGTGCTCCCAAATGTCCCTTTGCTAATCTGTCCATGTAGCAGTTTCAAATCTGTGTCATAGAAAGAAGGTTTTACCTATGTGAGATGAATAGACAAATCTATCACAATGCAGTTTCACAGAAAGCTTCTTTCCAGTTTTTATCTGAGAATAATACCTTTTTCACCATAGTCATCCATGTACTCCTGAATGTCCCCTGGTAGCTTTTTCATCAAGCAGGATTCCCCAATCCTCTATGAGAAGAAAATTATAACTCTGTGAGTGGAATGCCCATGTCACAAAGCAGCTCCTCGGAAATCATCTCTCCAGTATCTATCTGAAGATATTTTCGTTTTCACCATAGGAATCAACACGCTCTCGAGTATCCTGTACCTGACTAACCTAAAACAGTGTTATAATACTGCTCAATGATAACAGAAGCTTAACTATGCGAGTGGACTTCACGTGACCTAGAACAGATTCACAGAAAGTTTCGTTCTGTTTTTTATTGAAGGGCATTTCTTTTACAGCATATTCTTAAGACTGTTCCCAAATATTTTTTCTTAGGTTCCACAGAAACAGGGATTTCAAACTGCTCAATCCAAAGAATGATTTAACTCTATGAGATGAATACACACTTCCCAAAGCATTTGCTCCAAAAGCCTCTGTCCTGTTTTCATCGGAAGACATTACCTGTCTCACCACAAGCCTCTGGGCGCCATTGAAAATCTCTTCACAGATTTCTCAAAGACAGAGTTTCCAAACTGGGCAACGTAGTGAATGCCTTTACTCTCTGAAATGAATGAAAACGTCAGAGAGCAGTTTCTTGGAACGCTTCTTTCTGGGTTTTATTTCATGATGTTTCACTTTTCGCTATAGTCTCCAATGTGCTGCAAAATCTCACTTTTTCAGTTTTACAGGACAGTGTTCAAACAATGAGAAAAGAGGCAAAACTCCCTGAGTGGAATACAGTTATCACAAAGCAGTTTCTCAGAAAGCTTCTCTCCAGTTTTTATCTGAAGATATCTTCTATTTCCCCAGAGACCTGAATGCGCTGCCGAATATTCCTTCGCGAATCCATCCATGATGCAGTTTCAAAACTGCGTAATAGAAAGAATGTTTCATTTATGTGAGATGAATACACATATCTATCACAAAGCAGTTTCACAGGAACTTCTTTTCACTTTTTTTTGAGGATATTTCCTTTTTCACCATAGCCGTCCATATACTCCTGAATGTCCCCTGGTAGATTTTTCTCCAAACGGGATTCCCCAATCCTCTATGACAAGAAACGTATAACTCTGTGAGTGGAATGCACGTGTCACACATCAACTCCTCGGAAATCTTCTCTCCAGTATATATCTGAAGATATTTACGTTTTCATGGCAGCCTCAAAGTACTCCTGAGTATCCCTTAGCTGAGTAAAGTAAAACAGTGTCAGAATACTGCTCAATGAAAACAGAAGATTAACTGTGTGAGTGAACTTCACGTGACCTTGAGCAGTGTCACAGAAAGTTTCCTTCTGGTTTCTATCGCAGGGTATTTCTTTTTCAGCATATTCTTAAAAACGTTCCCAAATGTCCTTTCTCAGGTTCCACAGAATGAGTGATTCCAAACTGCTCAATCCATAGAATGATTTACCTCTATGAGTTAAAAACACAGATCACAGGCAGTTGTTCAGAAATCTTCTCTCCAGTTTTCACCAGAAGACATTTCCTTGCTCGCCACATGATCCCAGTCACCACTTAATCTCCCTTCCCAGAAACCTCAAAGACAGACTTTCCAATGGGGGCAGTGTAGAGTCATCTTAACGTAGTGAAATGAATGCACATATCAGAGAGTAGTTTCTTGGAACACTTCTTTCTGGGTTTTATTTGAGGATATTTCACGTTCCGCCACATTCTTCAATGCGCTCTAAAATATCACGTTTTCGGTTTTATAGGAACAGTGTTCAAACACTGCCTCATGAGAAAAGAAAAAAACTCCCTGAGGGGAATGCACAAATCACAAAGCAGTTTCTCAGAAAGCTTCTCTCCAGTTTTTATCTGAAGATATTTCCTTTTTCACTGTAGGCCTGAATGTGCTCCACAATGTCCCTTCGCAAATCCGTCCATGACGCAGATTGAAAAGTGCGTAATAGAAAGAAGATTTTATCTATGTGAGATGAATAAATGTATCTATTCAAAGCAGTTCACAGAAAGCTTCTCTCCAGTTCTTCTCAGAAGATATTTCCTTTCTCACCATTGCTGTCCATATATTCCCAAATGTCCCGTTGTAGCTTTTTCTCCAAAAGTGATTGCCCAATCCTCTATGACAGGAAAGGTATAATTCTGTGAGTGGAATGCACACATCACAAAGCAGCTCCTCGGAAAGCTTCTCTGCAGATTCTACCTGAAGTTATTTCCTTTTTCACCATAAGCCTCATAGCTCTCCTGAATATCCCTTCACAGACTAAACAAAAACAGTGTTAGAATACTGCTCAATGAAAACAGAAGCTTAACTGTGTGAGTGGAATTTACACTACACAAAGCAGTTTCACAGAAAGCGTCCTTCTGGTTTCTATCTGAGGTTATTTCTTTTTCAGGATATACTAAAGAGCATTCCCAAATGTCCTTTCTCTGATTCCACAGAAACTGATTTCAAACTGGTGAACCCAAAGAATGACTTAACTCTATGAGATGAATACAAATATCACAAAAGAGTTGCTCAGAAAGCCTCTCTCCAATTTTCAATGGAAGAGGTTTCCTTGCTTGCCACAGGCCTCCAGTTGCTGCTTAATATCCCTTTGCAAAATCCTCAAAGACAGACTTTCCAAATTGGGAGGTGTAGAGTAAGCTTTAACTCTGTGAAATGAATGGACATATCAGCGAGCAATTACTTGGAATGCTTTCTTCTGGGTTTTATTGGACAACATTTCACTTTTCACCATAGTCTTCAATGTGCTCCGAATATCACTTTTTCAGTTTTACAGGAACAGTGTTCAAACAGTGTCTTATGAGAAGAAAGGTATAACTCCCTGAGTGGAATGCACACATCATCAAGCAGTTTCTCAGAAAGCTTCTCTCCAGTTTTTATCTGACGATAATTCGTTTTTCACCATAGGCAAGAATGTGATCCCGAATATCCCTTCATGGATTCATCCATGACGGAGATTCCAAGTTGCCTAATGTGAAGAAATCTTTATCTATGTGAGATGAATACACATATCACACAGCAGTTTCATAGAAAGCGTCTTTCCTGTTTTTGTCTGAGGCTATTTCCCTTTTCACGATAGGCATCAACATGCTCCTGAATATCACTTGGTACCTTTTTGTCCAAAACAGTTTCCCCAATGTTCTATGAGAAGAGAGGTATAACACTGCAATTTGAATGCACACATCACAAAGCAGTTCCTCGGAAAGCTTCTCTCCAGTTTCGGTCTGAACATATTTTCTTTTTCACCACAAGCCTCAAAGTACTCCCGAATATCCCTTCACATGCTAAAGATACACAGGGTTAGAAACCGGCTCAGTGAAAAGAGAAGCTTTCACATGAACAGTATTCAAACACTGATTTATGGGAAAAGAGGTATATCTCCCTGAGTGAAATGCACACATCACAAAGCAGTTTCTCAGAAAGCTTCTCTCCAGTTTTTATCTGATGATATTTCCTTTTTCACCATAGTCTTGAATGTGCTCCCGAATGGCCCTTCGTGGATCCATCCATGACAGAGTTTCCAAGCTGCGTAACGTAAAGAAAGCTTTATCTAGGTGAGATGAATACACATAGCACAGAGCAGTTTCACAGAAAGCTTCTATCCAGTTTTCAACTGAAGCTAACTCCTTTCCCACCATAGACCTGAATGTGCTCCCGAATGTCCCTTCGTGGATCCGTCCATAACTGAATTTCCAAACTGCGTAATAGAAAGAAAGTTTTATCTATGTGAGATGAATAGACATATCTATCACAAAGCAGTTCCACAGAAAGCTTCTTTCCAGTTTTTGTCTGAGGATTTTAACTTTTTCAACGTAGCCATCCATATACTCCTGAATGTCCCCTGGTAGCTTTTTCTCCAAATGGGATTCCCTAATCCTCTATGAGAAGAAAAGTATAACTCTGTGAGTGGAATGCATATGTCACAAAGCAGCTCCTCGGAAATCTCTCCAGTTTCTATCTGAAGATATTTCCGTTTTCACCATAAGCCTCAAAGGGCTCCCGAGTATCCCTTAGCTGACTAAGCTAAAACAGTGTTAGAATGCAGCTCAATGAAAACAGAAGCTTAACTGTGTAAGTGGAATTCACGTGATACAGAGCAATTTCCCAGAAAATTTCTTTCTGGTTTTTAAAGGAGGGTATTCCTTTTTCAGCACATTCTTAAGAGCTTTCCCAAATGTCCTTTCTCAGGTTCCACAGAAACAGTGATTTCAAAGTGCGCATTCCAAAGAATGATTTAACTCTATGAGATGAATACACACATCACAAAGCAGTTGCTCAGAAAGCTTATCTCCAGTTTTCAACAGAAAGCATTACCTTGCTCACCACAGGCCCCCGGTCACCACTTAATATCCCTTTGCAGAATCCTGAAAGACAGACTTTCCAAACAGGGAAATGTAGAGTAAGCTGTAACTCTGTGGAAAGAATGGACATATCAAGAACAGTTTCTTGGTATGCTTCTTTCTGGGTTTTATTTGAGGATATATCACTGTTAGCCATAGTCTTCAATGCGCTCCCAAATATCACTTTTTCGTGTTACAGGAACAGTGTTCAAACACTGCCTTATGAGAAAAGAGGTATAACTCTCTGAGTGGAATACACACATCACAAAGCAGTTTCTCAGAAAGCTTCTCTCCAGTTTTTATCTGAATATATTTCCTTTTTCACAATAGGCCTGAATGTGCTTTCAAATATCCCATCGCGGATCCATCCATGACGGAGTTTCCAACTGAGTAATATAAACAAAGTTTTATCTGTGTGAGATAAATAAACAGAGCCAAAAGCAGATTCACAGAAAGCTTGTTTCTAGTTTTTATCTGAAGATATTTCCTTTTTCACCATAGTCCTGAATGTGCTCCCGAATATCCCTTCATGGATCCATCCATGACAGGGTTTCCCAGCTGTGAAATGTAGAGAAAGATTTATCTATGTAAGATGAATACACATATCTAAGAACAGTTTCACAGAAAGGGTTTCCTAGATGCTGTATGAGAAGAGAGGTATAACAGTGTGAGTGGAATGCACACGTCACAAAGTAGCCCTTCGGAAAACTTCTCTCCAGTTTCTATCAGAACATATTTCCTTTTTCACTGGAAGCCTCAAAGTGTTCCCAAATATACCTACACACGCTAAATATAAACAGTGTTAGGAAACTGTTCAACGAAAAGTGAAGCTTAACTGGGCGAGAGGAATTCACACGACACAGAACAGTTTCACAGGAAGCTTGCTTCTGGTTTTTGTCTGAAGGTATTTGTTTTTCAGCATATTCTAAAGAGCGTTCCCATATTTCCTTTCTCAGGTTCCACAGAAACAGTGATTTCAAACTGCTCAATCGAAAGAATGATTTAACTCTACGAGATGAATACACACATCACAAAGCAGTTGCTCAGAAAGCTTCTCTCCAGTTTTCAAGGGAAGATATTTCCTTGCTCACCACAGTCCTCTGGGCGCCACTTAATATCCCTTCATAGATTCCTCAAAGATGCAGTTTCCAAATTGGGCAATGTAGAGTAAGTTTTAACTCTGTGATATGAAAACATATATCAGAGAGCAGTTTCTTGGAAGACTTCTTTCTGTGTTTTATTTGAGGATATTTTAGTTTTTGCCATAGTCCTCAATGCGCTCCGAAATATCAGTTTTTCGGTTTTACAGGAACAGTGTCCAAACACTGCCTTATGAGAAAAGAGATCTAGCTCCCTGAGCGGAATGCACACATCACAAAGCATTTTCTCAGAAAGCTTCTCTCCAGTTTTTGTCAGAAGATATTTCGACTTTCCCCATAGTCCTGAATGTGCTCCCGAAGATCCCTTTGTCAATTCATCCATGACAGTGTTTTCAAACTGCATAAGGTAAAGAAAGCTTTATCTATGTGAGGTGAATTAACATTACAAAAATCTGATCCACAGAAGTCTTCTTTCCTGGTTTTACTTTAGATATTTGTTCTTTCACCATAGTCCTGAATGTGCTCCTGAATGTCCCTTCATGGATCCGTCCATGACAGAGCTTCCAAGCAGTGTAATGTAAAGAAAACTTTATCTATGTGAGGTGAATACACATAGCACAGAGTAGTTTCACAGAAAGCTTCTTTCCAGTTTTTGTCTGAGGTTATTTCTCCTTTCTCCATATGCATCAATATGCTACCAAATATCCTTTAGTACCTTTTTCTCCAAAAGGGTTTCCCCGATGCTGTGTGAGAAGAGAAGTATAACACTGTGAGTGGAATGCACACGTCACAAAGCAGTTCCTCAAAAAGTTTCTCTCCAGTGTCAGTCTGAACATATTTCCTTTTTCAATGTAAGCCTCAAAGTGGTCCCTAATATCCCTTCACACGCTAAACATAAACAGGGTCAGAAAACTGCTCAATGAAAAGAGAGGTGAAATTGAGTGAGAGGAATTAAAAAGACACAGAGCAGTTTCGCAGAAAGCTTCCTTCTGGATTTACCTGGGGATATTTCTTTCTCTGTATTCTAAGGAGCCTTCCCAAATGTCCTTCCTCGGATGGCACAAAAACAGTGATTTCAAACTGCTCAATCCAAACAATAGTATAACTCTATGAGACAAATACACACATCACAAAGTAGTTTCTCTGAAAGTTTCTCTCCAGTTTTTATCTGAAGATATCTCCTATTTCCCCACAGTCCTGAATGTGCTCCCAAATGTCCCTTCATGAGTCCATCCATGATGCAGTTTCAAAACTGCGTAATAGAAAGTTTATCTATTGAGATGAATAGACATATCTATCACAAAGCAGTTTCACAGAAAGCTTCTTTCCAATTTTTGTCTGAGGATATTAACTTTTTCAGCATAGCCATCCATATACTCCCAAATGTCCCCTGATAGCTTTCCCTCCAAACGGGATTCCCCAATCCTTTATGAGAAGAAAAGTGTAACTCTGTGAGTGGAATGCATACGTCACAAAGCAGCTCCTCGGAAATCTTCTCTCCAGTTTCTATCTGAAGAAATTTCAGTTTTCACCATAAGCCTCAAAGCGTTCCCAAGTATCCCTAAGCTGTCTAATCTAAAACAGTGTTAGAATGCAGCTCAATGAAAACAGAAGCTTAACTGTGTGAGTGGAATTCACGTGACACAGAGCAATTTCCCAGAAAGCTTCCTTCTGGTTTTATCGGAGGGTATTCCTTTTTCAACACATTCTTAAGAGCGTTCCCAAATGTCCTTTCTCAGGTTCCACAGAAAGAGTGATTTCAAACTGCGCATTCCAAAGAATGATGTAACTCTATGAGGTGAATACACACATCACAAAGCAGTTGCTCAGAAAGCTTCTCTCCATTTTTCAACGCAAAGGGTTTCCTTGCTCACCACAGGCCCCCCGTCGCCACTTAATATCCTTTTGCAGAATCCTCAAAGACAGACTTTCCAAACTGGTAAATGTAGAAAAAGCTTTAATCCTGTGAAAAGAATGGACATATCAGAGAGCAGTTTCTTGGAATGCTTCTTTCCGGGTTTTATTGGACGATTTTCAATTTGCACCATAGTCTTCAATATGCTCCGAATATCACATTTTTAATTTCACAGGAACAGAGTTCAAACACTGCCTTATGAGAAAAGAGATATAACTCCTAGAGTGGAATGCACACATGACAAAGCAGTTTCTCAGAAAGCTTCTCTCCAGTTATTATCTGAAGATATCTGCTATTTCCCCACAAGCCTTAATGTGCTCCCGAATGTACCTTCGCAAATTCGTTCATGACACAGTTTCAAAACTGCATAAAAGAAAGAAAGTTTTATCTATGTGAGATGAATAGACATATCTATCACGAAACAGTTCCACAGAAAGTTTTTGCCAGTTTTTCTCTGAGAATATTTTCTTTTTCACCATAGTCGTCCATATACTCCCGAATGTCCCCTGGTAACTTTTCCTCCAAACGGGATTCTCCAATCCTCTATGAGAAGAAAAGTATAACTCTGTGAGTGGAAAGCACACGTCACAAAGCAGCTCCTCAGAAATCTTCTCTGCAGTATCAATCTGACGATATTTCCGGTTTCACCATGAGCCTCAAAGCGCTCCCGAGTATCCCGTAGCTGACTAACTTAAAACAGTGTTAGAATACTGCTTAATGAAAACAGAAGCTTAACTGTGCAAGTGGACTTCTCGTGAGCTAGAGCAGTTTCACAGAAAGTTTCCTTCTGTTTTTCATCGGAGATTATTTATTTTTCAGCTTATTTTTAAGAGTGTTCCCAAATATCCTTTCTCTGGTTCCACAGAAACAGTGATTTCAAACTGCTCAATCTAAAGAATGATTTAACTCTATGAGATGAATATACACATCACAAAGCAGTTTCTCTGACAGTTTCTCTCCTGTTCTGATCAAAAAACTTTTCCTTTCTCTCCAGAAGCCTACAGGTGCAACTTAATATCCCTTCGCAGATTCCGCAAAGACAGAGTTCTGAAACTGGGTAATATAGTGTAAGCTTTAATTCTCTGAAATGAATGCACATGTCAGAGAACAGTTTCTTGGAACGTTTCTTTCTGAGTTTTATTTCAAGATATTTCACTTTTCTCCGTAGTCTTCAATGCACTGCCAAATATCACATTTACAGTTTTACAGGAACTGTGTTCAAACACTGCCTTATGAGAAAAGAGGTAAAACTCCCTGAGACGAATGCACACATCACAGAGCAGTTTCTCTTGAAGCTGCTCTCAAGTTTTTATCTGAAGATTTCTCCTATTTCCCCACCGGCCGGAATGAGCTACCGAATATCCCTTCGCGAATCCTTCCATGACACAGTTTCAAAACTGTGTAATAGAAAGAAAGTTTTAACTATGGGAGGCGAATAGATATATCAAACAGAAAGCAGTTTCACAGAAAGCTTCTTTGCGGCTTTTGTCTGAGGATATTTCCTTTTTCACCATAACCATCCATATATTCCCAAATGTGCCATGGTAGCTTTTTCTCCAAACGAGATTCCACAATCCTCTATGAGAAGAAAAATGTAACTCTGTGAGTGGAATGCACACGTCACAAAGCAGCTCCTCGGAAATCTTCTCTCCAGTATCTATCTGAAGGTATTTCCATTTTCACCGTAAGAATCAAAGCACTCCCGAGTATCCCTTAGCTGACAAATGAAAAACAGTGTTAGAATACTGCTCAATAAAGCGCCGGGCGTGGTGGCTCACGCCTGTAATCCCAGCACTTTGGGAGGCCGAGGCGGGCGGATCACAAGGTCAGGAGATCGAGACCACAGTGAAACCCCGTCTCTACTAAAAATACAAAAAATTAGCCGGGCGCGGTGGTGGGCACCTGTAGTCCCAGCTACTCAGGAGGCTGAGGCAGGAGAATGGCGTGAACCCAGGAGGCGGAGCTTGCAGTGAGCCGAGATCGCGCCACTGCACTCCAGCCTGGGCGACAGCGCGAGACTCCGTCTCAAAAAAAAAAAAAAAAAAAAAGAATACTGCTCAATGAAAACGGAATCTTAACTGTGAGTCGACATCACGTGACCTAGAGCAGTTCCACAGAAAGTTTTTTTCTAGTTTTTATTGGAGAGTATTACTTTTTCTGCATATTTTTAAGAGCGTTCCCAAATGTCCTTTCTCTGGTTCCACAGCAACAGTGAATTCAAACAGCTCAATCCAAATAATGACTTAACTCTATTAAATGAATACACACATCACAAAGCAGTTGCTCTGAAAGCTTCCCTCCAGTTCTCATCAGAAGACGTTACATTTCTCACCACAACCCTCTGAGCGTCACTTAATATCCCTGCACAGATTCCTCAAAGACAGAGATTCCAAATTGTTCAACGTAGTGTAAGCTTTAACTCTCTGATATGAATGCACACGTCAGCGAGCTGTTTTGGCAGTGCTTCTTTCTGGATTTTATTTCCAGACTTTCACTTTTTGTCATAGTCTTCAATGCATTTCAAAATATCACTTTTTCAGTTTTACAGGAACAGTGTTCAAACACTGCCTTAAGGGAAAAGATGTAAAACTCCCTGAGTGGAATTCACACATCACAAAGCAGTTTCTCTGAAAGCTTTTCTCCAGTTTCTATCTGAAGATATCTCCTTTTTCGCCAGAGGCCTGTATGTGCTCCCGAATGTCCCTTCGGGAATCTGTCCATGACGCAGTTTCAAAACTGCATAATAGAAAGAAAGTTTTATCTATGTGAGATGAATAGACATATCTATCACAAAGCAGTTTCACAGAAAGCTTCTTTCCAGTTTTTGTCTTAGGATATTTCCTTTGTCAGCATTGCCATCCATATACTCCCAAATGTCCCCTGATAACTTTTTTTCCAAACAGGATTCCCCAATCCTCTATGAGAAGAAAAGTGTAACTCCGTGAGTGGCATGCACATGTCACAAAACAGCTCCTTGGAAGTATTCTTTCGAGGATATACCTGAAGATATTTCCATTTTCACAGAAGCCTCAAAGCTCTCCGAAGTATCCCTTTGCTGAGTAACCTAAAACAGTGTTAGAATACTACTCAATGAAAACAGAAGGTTAACTTTGTGAGTGGAATTCACATGACCTAGAGTAGTGTCACAGAAAGTTTACTTCTGGTTGTTATTGGAGGGTATTTCTTTTTCAGCATATTCTTTAGAGTGTTCCCAAGTATCCTTTCTCAGATTCCACAGAAACAGTGACTTCAAACTACTCAATCCAAAAAGTGATTTGTCTCTATGAGATGAATAGACACATCACAAAGTAGTGGCTCCAGAAACTTCTCTCCAGTTTTCATCGGAAGACGTTTCCTTTCTCCCCACAAACCTCTGTGGAAAACTTAATATCCCTTCACAGATTCCTAAAAGACAGAATTTCCAAAATGGGCAACGTAGTGTAAGCTTTAACACTTTGAAATGAATGAACAAGTCAGAGAACAGTTTCTTAGAACGCTTCTTTCTGGATTATATTTCAGGATATTTCATTTTTCACCATAGAGGTCAATGAGCTGCAAAATATCACTTTTTTAGTTTTGTAGGAGCAGTGTTCAAACACTGCCTTATGAGAAAAGAGGTATAACTTCCTGAGTGGAATGCACACATCACAAAGCAGTTTTTCAGAATGCTTCTCTCCAGTTTTTATCTGAAGATATCTTCTATTTCCCCACAGGGCTGAATGTGCTCCCAAGTGTCCCTTCGGGAATCTGTCCATGATGCAGTTTCAAAACTGCATAATAGAAAGAAAGTTTTGTCTATGTGAGATGAATAGACATGTCTATCACAAAGCAGTCTCACAGAAATCTTCTTTAAAGTTTTTGTCTCAGGATATTTCCTTTTTCACCATAACCGTGCATATACTCTCGAAAGTCCACTGGTAGCTTTTTCTCCAGACGGGATTCCCCAATCATCTCTGAGAAGAAAAGTATAAGCCTGTGAGTGGAATGCACACATTACAAAGCAGCTCCATGGAAATCTTCTCTCCAATATATACCAGAAGATCTTTCCGTTTTCACTGTAAGCCTCGAAGTGCTCCCTAGTGTGCCTCACCTGACTAACCAAAAACAGTGCTCAATGAAAACAGAGCTTAACTGTGCGAGTGGACTTCCTTGACCTAGAGCAGTTGCACAGAGAGTTTCCTTCCAGTTTTTATCGAAGGGTATTACTTTTTTAGTGTATTCTTAAGAGTGTTCCCAGATGACCTTTATGAGAATCCACAGAAACAGTGATTTCAAAATGCTCAATCCAAAGAATGATTTATCTCTATGAGATGAATACACACATCACAATGCAGTTTCTCCATAATCTTCTCTCCACTTTTCATCAGAAGATGTTTCCTTTCTCCCCACAAACCTCTGTGGAAAACTTAATATCCCTTCCCAGATTCCTCAAAGACAGAGTTCACACACTGGACAGTGTACTGTAAGTTTTAACTCTCTGAAATGAATGCACACGTCAGAAAGCAGTTTCTTGGAATGCTTCTTTCTCGGTTTTATTTCAAAATATTTCAGTTTTCACCATAGTCTTCAATGTGCTGCAAAATATCACTTTTTCATTTTTACACAACAGTGTTCAAAGACTGCCTTTTGTCTGAGGATATTTTCTTTTTCACCATAGTCGTCCAATACTCGCGAATGTCCCCTGGTAGCTTTTTCTCCAAACGGGATTCCCCAATCCTCTATGAGAAGAAAAGTATAACCGTGTGAGTGGAATGCCCACGTCACAAAGCAGCTCTTCGGAAATGTTCTCTCCAGTATCTATCTGATGATATTTCCGCTTTCACCATAAGCCTCAAAGCGCTCCCGAGTATCCCGTAGCTGACTAACCTAAAACAGAAACTTTACTGTGTGAGTGGACTTCATGTGACCTTGAGTAGTTTCACAGAAAGTCTCCTTCTGGTTTTTATTGGAGGGTATATCTTTATCAGCATATTCTTAAGAGTGTTCCCAAATGTTCTTTCTCAGGTTCCACAGAAACAGTGATTTCAAATTGCTCAAACCAAAGAATGATTTAACTCTATGAGATGAGTACACACATCACAAAACATTTGCTCCAAAAGCTTCTCTCAGTTTTCATCGGAAGACGTTTCCTTTCTCGCCACAAACCTCTGGGCGCCACTTAATATTCCTTCACAGATTCCTCAAAGACAGAGTTTTCAAACTGGGCAACGTAGTGTAAGATTTAACTCCCTGAAATGAATGAAAACATCGGAGAGCAG
This sequence comes from Theropithecus gelada, assembly GCF_003255815.1. Classification (NCBI taxonomy): domain Eukaryota; kingdom Metazoa; phylum Chordata; class Mammalia; order Primates; family Cercopithecidae; genus Theropithecus; species Theropithecus gelada. Next base: position 792,395 of record NC_037681.1, read on the forward strand.
TTTCTTGGAATGCTTCTTTCTGGGTTTTAATTCAGGACGTTTCACTTTTCACCATAGTCTTCTGTGCACTACAAAAGATCACTTTTTCAGTTTTACAGGAACACTGTTCAAACCTGCCTTATCAGAAAAGAGTAACAACTCCCTGAATGGAATGCACACATTACAAAGCAGTTTCTCAGAAAGTTTCTCTCCAGTTTTTATCTGAAAATATTTCCTATTTCCGCACAGGCCTGAATGTGGTCCCAAATGTCCCTTCGCAAAACCGTCCATGATGAAGTTTCAAAACTGCGTAATAGAAAGAAAGTTTTATCTATGTGAGATGAATACACATATCTATCACAAAGCACTTTCACAGAAAGCTTCTTTCCAGTTTTTGTCTGAGGGTATTTCCTTCTTCTCCATAGCTGTCCATATACTCCTGTATGTCTCCTGGTAGCTTTTTCTCCAAACGGGATTCCCCAATCCTCTAGGAGAAGAAAAGTATAACTGTGAGTGGATTGCACAGTCTCAAAGCAGCTGTTCACAAATCTTCTCTCCAGTATCTACCAGAAGATATTTCCGTTTTCACCGGAAGAATCAAAGCACTCCCGAGTATCCCTTGGCTGACTCACCTAAAACAGTGTTAGAATACTGCTAAATGAAAACTGAAGCTTAACTGTGCGTGTGGAATTCACGTAACCTAGGGCAGTTTCACAGAAAGTTTCCAAGTTTCCTTCTGGCTTTTATCGGAGGGTATTTCTTTTTCAGCATATTCTTAAGAGCATTCCCAAATATCCTTTCTCAGGTTCCACAGAAAGGGTGATTTCAAACTGCTCAATCCAAAGAATGATTTAAGTTTATGGGATGAATACACACATCACCAAGAAGTTGCTCCGAAAGCTTCTCTCCAGTTTTCATCCGAAGACGTTTCCTTTCTCACCACAAACCTTCGTGAGCTACTTTATATCCCTTCCCAGATTCCTCAGAGACAGAGTTTCCAAGTTGGGCAACGTAGTGCAAGCTTTAACTCTCTGAAATGAATGCAGACGTCAGAAATCCGTTTCCTGGAATGCTTCCTTCCGGGTTTTATTTCAGGATATTTCCCTTTTTGCCATAGTCTTCAATTTGCTGCAAAATATGACCTTTTCTGTTTTACAGGAACAGTGTTCAAATACTGCCTTATGCGAAAAGAGGTATAACTCCCTGAGTGGAATGCACACATCACAAAGCAGTTTCTCAGAAATCTTCTTTCCAGTTTTTATCTGAAGATAACTCCTATTACCTCGCACACCCTAATTTGCTCTTGAAAGTCCCTACGCGAATCCATCCATGATGCAGTATCAAAACTGCATAATTGAAAGAAAGTTTTATTTATGTGAGATGAATAGATATATCTATCACAAAGCAGTTTCACAGAAAGCTTCTTTCCTGTTTTTGTCTGAGGATATTTCCTTTTTCACCATAGCCGTCCATATACTCCCCAAGGTACCCTGGTAGCTTTTTCTCCAAGTGGGATTCCCTAATCCCCTATGAGAAGAAAAGTATAACTCTTTGAGTGAAATGCACACATCACAAAGCAGCTCCTCGGAAATCTTATCTTTAGTATCTATCTGAAGACAGCTCCGTTTCACCATAAGCCTCAAAGCACTCCCAAGTATGCCTTAGCTGACTAACCTAAAACAGTGTGAGAATACTGCTCAATGAAAACAGAAGCTTATCTGTTCGAGTGGAATTCATGTGACCTAGAGCAGTTTCACAGAATGTTTCCGTCTGGTTTTTATCAGAGGGTATTTCTTTTGCAGCATATTCATGAGAGCGTTATCAAATGACCTTTCTTAGGTTCCACAGAAACAGTGATTTCAAACTGCTCAATCCAAAGAATGATTTAACTCTATGAGATTAATACACACATCATTAAGCAGTTTCTCTGAGAGCTTCTCTACAGTTTTCATCGGAAGATGTTTCCTTTCTCACTACAAGCCCCTGGGTGACACTTAATAGAACTTCACAGATTCCTCAAAGACAGAGCTTCCAAACTGGGCAACATAGTATAAGCTTTAATACTCTGAAATGAATGCTCATGTCAGAGAGCAGTTTCTTGCAATGCCTCTTTTTGGGTTTCAATTTAGGATATTTCACATTCCGCACAGTCTGCATTTCGCTGCAAAACAACACTTTTTAAGTTTTACAGGAACTGTGTTCAAACACTGCCTTTTGAGAAAAGAGGTATAAGTCCCTGAGTGGAATGCACACATCACAAAGCAGTTTCTCAGAAAGCTTCTATCTAGGTTTTACCTGAAGATATTTCCTATTTCCCCACAGGCCTGAATGTGCTCCCGAGTGTCCCTTCGTGAATCCGTCCATGAGGAAGTTTCAAAACTGCATAAAAGAAAGAAAGTTTTATCTATGTGAGATGAAAAGACATATCTCTCACAAAACAGTTTCACAGAAAGCTTCTTTCCAGTTTTTGTCTGTGGATATTTCCTTTTTCACTGTAGCTGTCCATATACTCTCGAGTGTCCCCTGGTAGCTTTTTCTGCAAGCAAGATTCCCCAATACTCTATGAGAAGAAAAGTATAACTCTGTGAGTGGAATGCACCCGTCACAAAGCAGCTACTCAGAGATCTTCCCTCCAGATTCTATCTGAAGATATTTCCATTTTTACCTTAAGTCTCAAAGTGCTCACGAATTTCCCTTAGCTGACTAACCTAAAACAGTGTTAGAATACTGCTCAGTGAAAACAGAAGCTTAACTGTGTTAGTGGACTTCAAGTGATGTAGAGCAGTTTCAAAGAAAGTTTCTTTCAAGGTTTTATCAGAGGCTGTTTCTTTTTCAGCATATTCTTAAGATCATTCCCAAATGTGCTTTCTCAGGTTCCACAAAAACAGTGATTTTAAACTGCTCAAACGAAAGAATGATTTAACCCTATGAGATGAATACACACATCACAAAGCAGTTTTTCCGAAAGCTTCTCTCAGTTTTCATAGGAAGACGTTTCCTTTCTCACCACAAACCTCCGTGCACCACGTAATATACCCTTCACAGATTCCTAAGAGACAGAGTTTCCAAACTAGGAAATGTAGTGTAATCTTTAACTCTCTGAAATGAATGCACACATCAGAGAGCAATTTCTTGGAACGCTTCTGTCTGGGTTTTATTTCCGGATATTTCACTTTTCGTCATAGTCTTCAATGCACTGCAAAATATCACTTTTTCATTTTTACACAACAGGGCTCAAAGACTGCCTTATGAGAAAATAGGTATAACTCCCTGAGTGGAATGCACACATCACAAAGCTGTGTCTCGGAAAGCTACTCTCCTGTTTTTATCTGAAGATATTTCCTACTTCCCCACAGGCCTGAATGTGCTCCTGAATGTCCCTTCACGAATCTGACCATGACACAGTTTCAAAACTGCATAATAGAAAGAAGGTTTCATCTATGTGATACGAATAGACATATCTATCACAAAGCAGTTTCACAGAAAGCTTCTTTCCAGTTTTTGTCTAAGGATATTTCCTTTTTCACCCTAGTCATCCATTTACTCCCAATATCCCCTGGTAGTTTTTTCTCCAAACGGGATTCCCCAATCGTCTATGAGAAGGAAAGTATAACTCTGTGAGAGGGATGCATACGTCACAAAGCATGTCCTCGGAAATCTTCTCTCCAGTATGTATCTGAAGATATTTCCGTTTTCACCGTAAGAATCAGAGCACTCCCGAGTATCCCGTAGCTGACTAACCTAAAACAGTGTTTGAATACCGCTCAATGAAAACAGTAGCTTAACTGTGTGAGTGGACTTCATGTGATCTATAAAAGTTTCACAGAACGATTTCTTCTAGTTTTTATCAGAGGGTATTTGTTTTTCAGCATGTTTTTCCAAACGTTCCCAAATATCCTTTCTCACATTCCACAGAAACAGTGATTACAAATTCCTCAGTCCAAAGAATGATTAAACTCTATGAGATGAATACACACATCACAAAACAATTGCTCCGAAATCTTCTCTCCAGTTTCCATCGGAAGACGTTTCCTTTCTCATCGCAAGCCTCCGGGTGCCCTTAATGTCCCTTCACAGATTCCTTAAAGACAGAGTTTCCAAACTGGGCAGTGTAGTGTAAACTTTAATTGTCTGAAATGAATGCACACGTCAGAGAACATTTTCGTGGAACGTTTCTTCCTGTGTTTTATTTCAGGATATTTCACTTTTCACCATGCACTCTGAAATATTACTTTTTCGGTTTTATAGGAACAGAGTTCAAACACTGCGTTATGAGACAAGAGGTATAACTCCCTGAGTGGAATGCACACATCACAAAGCAGTGTCTCAGAAAGCCTCTATCCACTTTTCATCTGAAGATATCTCCTTTTACATCGTAGGCCTGAATATGCCCCCGAACGCTCCTTCGCAGATCCGTCCATGACGGAATTTCCAAACTGCATAATATAAAGAAAGTTTTATCTATGTGAGATGAATAAATGTATCTATCACAAAGCAGTTTCACAGAAATCTTCTTTCCAGTTATTGTCTGAGGATATTTCCTTTTTCACTGTAGCCATCCCTATAGTCCCGAAAGTCCCTTGGTAGCCTATCCTCCAAAAGGCATTCCCCAATCCTCTAGAGAAGAAAGGTTAATGCTGTGAGTGAAATGCACAGGTCAAAAAAGAATTCCTCAGAAACTTCTCTCCAGTTTCTATCTGATGATATTGCCTTCCTCACTGTAAGACTCAAAGTGCTTCCAAATATCCCTTCGCACGCAAAAGATAAACAGTGCTAGAAAACTTTTCAATGAAAAGGGAAGTTTAACTGAGTGGGAGGAATTCACACAACACACAGCAATTTCACAGAAAGCTTCCTTGTGGTTTTCATCTGGGGATATTTCTTTCTCCATATTCCAAAGAGCGATTCCAAATGTCCTTCCTGAGATACCAGAGAAACAGTTATTTCAAACTGCTCAATCCAAAGAATGGTTTAACTCTATGAGATGAATACACACATCACAAAGCAGTTGCTCAGAAAGCTTCCCTCCAGTTATCATGGGATGACATTTCCTTGCTCACCACAGGCCTCTGGGGCACTAATTAATATCCCTTCGCATATTCCTCAAAGACAGAGTTTGCAAATTGGGTAATGTGCAGTACACTTTAATTCTGTGAAATGAATGCCCATATCAGAGAGCAGTTTCTTGGAACACATCTTCCTGGGTTTTACTTGAGGATAGTTCACTCTTCACGATAGTCTTCAATGCACTGCAAAATATCATATTTTCAGTTTTACAGGAACAGTGTTCAAACACTGCCTTATGAGAAAAGAGGTAAAATTCCCTGAGTGGAACGCACACATCACAAAGCAGTTTCACAGAAAGCTTCTCTCCCGTTTATCTGGAGATATTTCCTATTACTCCACAGGCGTGAATGTGCTACTGAGTGTCCCTTGGTGAATCCATCCACAACGCAGCTTCAAAACTGCGTAATAGAAAGAAAGTTTTATCTATGTGAGACAAATAGACGTATCGATCACAAAACAATTTCACAGAAAGCTTCTTTCCAGTTTTTTTCTGAGGATACTTACTTTTTCACCATAGCCATCTATATACTCCCGAATGTCCCCTGGTAGAGTTTTCTCCAAACGAGATTCCCCAATCCTCTATCAGAAGAAATGTATAACTCTGAGAGTGAAATGCCCACATCACAAAGCAGCTCCTAGGAAATCTTCTCTCCAATATCTATCTGAAGATATTTCCGTTTTCATCTTAAGCCTCAGAGCGCTCCAAAGTATCCCTTAGCTGACTAACCTAAAGCAGTGTTAGAATACTGTTCAATGTAAACAGAAGATTAACTGTGTGAGTGAACTTCATGTGACTATGAGCAGTGTCACAGAAGGTTTCCTTCTGGTTTCCATCACAGGGTATATATTTTACAGCATATTCTAAAAGCGTTATCAATTGACTTTTCTCAGGTTACACAGAAACAGTGATTTCAAACTGCTCAATACAAAGAATGATTTAACTCTATGAGATGAATACACACATCACAAAGCCGTTGCTCCGAAAACTTCTCTCCAGTTTTCATCGGAAGATGTTTCCTTTCTCAGCACAAGCCTCCAGGCACCACTTAATACCTCTGCAGAGATTCCTCAAAGACAGAGTTTTCAAACTGGGCAACGTATTGTAAGCTTTAGCTCTCTGAAATGAATGCACACATCAGAGAGCAGATTCTTGGAACTCTTCTTTCTTGGTTTTATTTCAGGACATTTCACTTTTCGCCATAGTCTTCAATGGGCTGCAAAATATCATTTTTTCAATTTTACAGGCACAGTGTTCAAACACTGCCTTATGAGAAAAGAGGTATAACGCCCAGAGTGGAATGCACACATCACAAGGCAGTTTCTCAGAAAGCTTCTCTTCAATATTTGTCTGAAGATATCTCCTATTTCCCCACAGGATCAACAGTGCTCCCAAATGTTCCTTCGTGAATCTGTCCATGACGCAGTTTTAAAAGTGCTTAATAGAAAGAAAGTTTATCCTATGTGAGATGAATAGACATATATACCACAGAGGAGTTTCTCATAAAGCTTCTTTCGAGTTTTTGTCTGAGAACACTTCCTTTTTCACTGTAGCCACCCATATACTCATGAATGTCCCCTGGGAGCTTTTCTACAAACGGGATTCCCAAATCCTCTAAGAGAAGAAAAATATAACTCTATGAGTGGAATGCACACGTCACAAAGCAGCTGCTTGGAAATCTTCTCTCCAGTATCTATCTGAAGATATTTCCATTTTCACAGAAGCCTCAAAGCGCTAACAAGTATCCCTTAGCTGACTAACCTAAAACAGTGTTAGAATAATGCTCAACGAAAACAGAAACTTAACTGTGCGAGTGGACTTCACGTAACTTAGAGAAGTTTCACAGAAAGTTTCCTTCTGGTTTTTATCGGAGCGTATTTCTTTGTCAGCATATTCCTAAGAGCGTTTCCCAATGTCCTTTTTCAAGTTCGACAGGAACAGTGATTTGAAACTGCTCAATCCAAGAATGATTTAACTCTATGAGATGAATACACACATCACGAAGTTTTTGCTCAGAATCCTTCTCTACAGTTTTCATCAGAAGACGTTTCCTTGCTCACCACAAGCCTCCAGGCACGCCTTAATATCCCATTACAGATTTCTCAAAGACAGAGTTTCCATACTGGGCAATGTAGTGTAAGCTTTAACTCTCTGAAATGAATGCACACGTCAGAGAGCAGTTTCTTGGAACGCTTCTTTCTTGGTTTTATTTCAGGACATTTCACTTTTTGCCATAGTCTTCATGCACTGCAAAATATCACTTTTTCAGTTTTACAGGCACAGTGTTCAAACACTGAATGTATAACACTTAGAGTGGAATGCACACATCACAAAGCAGTTTCTCAGAAAGCTTCTCTTCAATATTTGTCTGAAGATATCTCCTATTTCCCCACAGGTCCGAAAGTGATCCCAAATGTCACTTCGCGAATCCGTCCATGACGCAGTTTCAAAAGTGCTTAATAGAAAGAAAGTTTTCTCTATGTGAGATGAATAGACATATGTAACACAAAGGAGTTTCACATAAAGCTTCTTTCGAGTTTTTGTCTGAGGACACTTCCTTTTTCACTGTAGCCACCCATATATTACTGAATGTCCCCTGGTAGCTTTTTCTACAAACAGGATTCACCAATCCTCTAAGAGAGGAAAAATATAACTCTATGAGTGGAATGCACACGTCACAAAGCAGCTCCTCGGAAATCTTCTCTCTAGTATCTATCTGAAGATATTTCCATTTTCACAGAAGCCTCAAAGCACTAATGAGTATACCTTAGCTGACTAACCTAAAACAGTGTTAGAATAATGTTCAACAAAAACTGAAACTTGACTGTGTGAGACTTCACGTGACCTAGAGAAGTTTCACAGAAAGTTTCCTTCCTATTTTTATCTGAGGGTATTTCTTTGTCAGCATATTCCTAAGAGCGTTCCCCAATGTCCTTTCTCAGGTTTCACAGGAACAGTGATTTGAAACTGCTCAATCCAAGAATGAGTTAACTCTATGAGATGAATACACACATCACAAAGTTTTTCCTCAGAATCCTTCTCTCCAGTTTTCATCAGAAGACGTTTCCTTTCTCACCACAAGCCTCCGGGCACCCCTTAATATCCCATTACAGATTTCTCAAAGACAGAGTTTCCATACTGGGCAACGTAGTGTAAGGTTTAACTCTCTGAAATGAATGCACACGTCAGAGAGCAGTTTCTTGGAATGCTTCTTACTTGGTTTTACTTCAGGATAATTCTCTTTTCATCAAAGTCTTCAATGTGCTGCAAAATACCACTTTCTCAGTTTAACAGGAACAGTGTTCAAACACTGCCATATGAGAAACGAGGTATAAGTCCCTGAATGGAATTCACACATCACAAAGCAGTTTCTCAGAAAGCTTCTCTCCAGTTTATATCTGGAGATATCTCCTATTTCCCCACAGGCCTGAATGTCCTCCCGAATGTCCCTTCGCTAATCCATCCATGACACAGTTTCAAAACTGCTTAATAGAAAGTTTTATCTATGTGAGATGAATAGACTTATCTATCACAAGGCAGTTTCCCAGAAAACTGCTTTTCAGTTTTTGTCTGAGGATATTTCCTTTTTCACCATAACCATCCATATACTCCCGAATGTCCCCTGGTAGCTTTTTCTCCAAACGAGATTCCGCAATCCTCTATGAGAAGAAACGTATAACTCTGTGAGTGGAATGCACACGTCACAAACCAGCTCCTCGGAAATCTTCTCTCCAGTATATATCTGAAGATATTTCCATTTCCACAGAAGCCTCAAAGCGCTCCCTAGTATCCCTTAGCTGACTAACCTAAAACAGTGTTAGAATCCTGCTAAATGAAAACAGAAGGTTAACTGTGCTAGTGGAATTCCTGTGACCTAGAGCAGTTTCACAGAAAATTTCCTTCTGATTGTTATCTGAGGGTATTTCTTTTTCAGCATATCCTTAAGAGCATTCCCAAATGTACTTTCTCAGGTTCCACAGAAACATTGGTTTCAAACTGCTCTATCTGAAGAATGATTTAACTCTATGAGATGCATACACACATCATAAAATAGTTGCTGCAAAAGCTTTTCTCCAGTTTTCATTGGAAGACGTTTCCTTTCTCACAACAAACCTCCGTATGCCACTTAATATCCCTTCACAGATTCTAAAAAGAAAGAGTTTCCAAACTGGGCAACGTAGTGTAAGCTTTAACTCTCTGAAATGAATGCAGACGTCAGAAAGCAGTTTCTCGGAACGCTTCTTTGTGGCTTTTATTTCGGGATGTTTCACTTTTTGCATTAGTCTTCAATGCGCTGCAAAATATCTCTTTTGCAGTTTTACAGGAACAGTGGTCAAACACTGCCTTTTTTTAAAAAAGGTAAAATTCCCTGAGTGGAACGCACATATCACAAAGCAGTTTCTCAGAAAGCGTGTCTCCAGTTTTTATCTGCAGATATCTCCTATTTCTCCACAGGCCTGAAGGTGCTCCCAAATGTCCCTTCATGAATCCATCCATGATGAAGTTTCAAAACTGCATAATAGAAAGTATGTTTTATCTATGTGAGATGAATAGACATATCAATCACAAAGCAGTTTCACAGAAAGCCTCTTTCCAGTATTTGTCTGAGGATATTTCCTTTTTCACTGTAGCCACCCATATACTTCGCAAATTCCCCTGGTATCTTTTTCTCCAAACGGGATTCCCCAATACTCTCTGAGAAGGAAAGTATAACTCAGTGAGTGGAATGCACACGTCACAAAGCAGCTCCTAGGAGATCTTCTCTTCAGTGTCCATCTGAAGATATTTTCGTTTTCACCATAAGTCTCAAAGTGCTCCCACGTATTTCTAAGCTAACTAACCGAAAACAGTGTTAGAACACTGCTCAATGAAAACAGAAGCTTGACTGTGCACGTGGACTTCACATGACCTATAGCAAATTCACAAAAAGTTTCCTTCTGGTTTTTATCAGAGGGTATTTCTTTTTCAGCTTATTCTTAAAAGCGTTCCCAAATGTCCTTTCTCAGTTTCCACAGAAACGGTGATTTCAAACCACTCATTCCAAAGAATGATTTAACTCTGCGAGTTGAATACACACATCACAAAGTAGTTGCCCCGAAAGCTTCTCTCCAGTTTTCATCGGAAGACGTTTCCTTTTTCACCACAAACCTCACTGCGCCACTTTCTATCCCATGACAGATTCCAAAAGACAGAATTTCCTAAGTGGGCAACGTAGTGTAAGCCTTAACTCTCTAAAATGAATACACACATCAGAGAGCAGTTTTGTGCAATGATTCTTTCTGAATTTTATTTCCAGATTTTCACTTTTCACCATAGTCTTCAATGCGCTGCAAAATATCACTTTTTCAGTTTTACAGGAACACTGTTCAAACACTGCCTAATGAGAAAAGAGTTACAAGTCCCTGAGTAGAATGCATACATCACAAAGCAGTTTCTCAGAAAGCTTTCTCCAGTGTTTATCTGAAGATATGTGCTATTTCCCCACAGGCCTGAATGTGCTCCCAAATATCCCTTCGCGAATCCATCCATGACGCAGTTTCAAAACTGCATAATAGAAAGAAAGTTTTATTTATTTGTGATGAATAGACATATCTATCACAAAAGTAGTTTCGCACAAAGCTTCTTTCCACTTTTTGTCTGAGGATATTTCCTTTTTCACCATAGCCGTCCTTATACTCCTGATTGTCCTATGGTAGCTTCTTCTCCAAATGGGATTCCCCAATCGTCTTTGAGAAAAAAAGTATAACTCTGTGACTGGAATGCACAAGTCACAAAGCAGCTCCTCAGAAATCTTCTCTCCATTATCTATCTGAACATATTTCCGTTTTCACTGTAAGCGTCAAAGCGGTCCCAAGTATTCCTTAGCTGACTAACCTAAAAGAGTGTTAGAATACTGCTCAATGAAATCAGAAGCTTAACTGTGCGAGTGGACTTCATGTAACCTAGAACAGTTTCCCAGAAGGATTCCTTATGGTTTTTATCAAACGGTATTTCTTACTCAGCATATTCTTAAGAACATTCCTAATGTCCTCTCTCAAGTTCCACAGAAACAGTAATTTCAAACTGCTCAATCCAAAGAATGATTTAACTCTATGAGATGAATACACACATCACAAAGCAGATGCTCCGAAAGCTTCTCTCCAGTTTTCATCAGACGACATTTCCTTTCTCACCACAAGCCTCCAGACACCACTTAATATCATTTCCCAGATTCCTCAAAAACAGAGTTTCGAAACTGGGCAATGTAGTGTAAGCTTTAACTCTCTGAAATGAATGCACACGTTAGAGAGCAGTTTCTTGGAATGCTTCTTTCTGGGTTTTATTTCGGGATATTTCACTTTTTGCCGTAGTCTTCAATGCACTGCAAAATATCACTGTTTCAGTGTTACAGGAATGATGTTCAAACACTGCCTTATGATAAAAGAGGTATATCTTTCTGAGTGGAATGCACACATCACAAAGCAGTTTCTCAGAAATCTTCTCTCCACTTTTTATCTGAAGATATCTCCTATTTCCACACAGGACTGCTGGTGCTCCCAAATATCCCTTTGCTAATCCGTCCATGATGCAGTTTCAAAACTGTGTAATAGAAAGAAAGTTTTATCTATGTGAGATAAATAGACATATACATCACAATGCAGTTTCACAGAAAGCTTCTTTCCAGTTTTTGTCTGAGGATAATTCGTTTTTCATCATAGCAGTCCATATAATCCCGAGTGTCCCCTGGTTGCTTTTTCACCAAGCGGGATTCCCCAATCCTCTATGAGAAGAAAAGTATAACTCTGTGAGTGCAATGCACACGTCACAAAGCAGCTCCTTGGAAATCTCTCCAGGATCTATCTGAAGATATTTCCATTTTCACCGTAAGAGTCAAAGTGCTCCAGAGCATCCCTTAGCTGACTAACTTAAAACAGTGTTAGAATACTGTGCAATGAAAACAGAAGCTTAAGTGGGTGGGTGGACTTCATGTGATCTAGAGCAGTTTCACAGAAAGTTTCCTTCTGGTTGTTATCGGAGGGTATTTCTTTTTCAGCGTATTCTTAAGAGTGTTCCCAAATGTCCTTTCTCATCTTCCACAAAAACAGTGATTTCAAACTCCTCAATCCAAAGAATGATTTAACTGTATGAGATGAATACACACATCACAAAGCAGTTGCTCCAAAAACTTCTCTCCAGTTTTCACCTGAAGACGTTTCCTTTCTCACCACAAGCCTCCCAGTGCCAATAAATATCTCTTCACAGATTCCTCAAAGACAGAGTTTCCAAACTGGGCATCGTAATGTCAGCTTCAACACCCTTAAATGAATGAACACGTTGGAGGGCAGTTTCTTGGAAAGTTTCTTTCTAAGTTTTATTTCAAGACAGTTCACTTTTCGCCTTAGTCTTCAATGCGCTGCAAAATGTCACTTTTTCAGTTTTACAAGAACAGTGTTTAGTCCTGCCTTATGAGAAAAGAAGTATAACTCCCTGAGTGTAATGCACACATCACAAAGCATTTTCTCAGATAGATTCTCTCCATTTTTTATCTGAAGATATCTTCTATTTCCCCACAGGCCTGAATGTGCTCTCGAATGTCTCTTCGCGAACATGTCCATGATGCAGTTTCGAATCTGCATAATAGAAAGACAGTTTTATCTATGTGAGATGAATAGACATATCTATCACAAAACAGTTACACAGAAAGTTTCTTTCCAGTTTTTGTCTGAGGATATTTCCTTTCTCTCCATAGCTGTGTATATGTGCCCGAATGTCCCCTGGTAGCGTTCACTCCAAACGGGATTCCCCAATCCTCTATGAGAAGAAAAGTATAAATCCATAGTGGAATGCACACGTCACAAAGCAGCTCCTCATAAATCTTCTATCCAGTGTCTATCTGAAGATATTTCCATTTTCACTGTAAGCCTCAAAGTGCTCCCGAGTATCCCATAGCTGACTAACCTAAAACAGTGTTAGAATACTGCACAATGAAAACAGAAGCTTAACAGTGTGAGTGGACTTCACATGACCTAGAGGAGTTTCACAGAAAGTTTCCTTCTGGTTTTAATAGGAGGGTATTACTTTTTCACCATATTGTTAAGAGTGTTCCCAAATGTCCTTTCTTGGGTTTCACAGAAACAGTGATTTCAAACTGCTCAATCCAAAGAATGATTTAACACTATGAGATGAATACACACATCACAATGCAGTTGCTCTGAAAACTTCTATCCTGTTTTCATTGGAAGACGTTTCCTTTCTCACCACAAGCCTCCTGGTGCCACTTAATATCCCTTCAGAGATTCCTCAAACACAGAGTTTCCAAACTGGGCAATATCGTGTAAGTTTTAACTCTCCTAAATGAATTCACACGTCAGGGAGCAGTTTCTTGGAATGCTTTCTTCTGGGTTGTATTTCAGGATATTTCAGTTTTCACCGTAGTCTTCAATGCGCTGCAAAATATCACTTTTTCAGTTTTACAGGAATAGTGTTCAAACACTGCCTTATGAGAAAAGAGGAAGAAGTCCCTGAATGGAATGCACACATTACATAACAGTTTCTCAGAAAGCTTCTCTCCAGTTTTTAGCTGAAGATATTTCCTATTTCCCCACAAGTCTGAATGTGCTCCCGAATCTCCCTTTGCGAAGCCTTCCATGTCGCAGTCTCAAAACTGTGTAATAGAAAGAAAGATTATATGTGTGATATGAATAGACATATCTTTTTTTATTTTTGTTATTATTATACTTTAAGTTCTAGGGTACATGTGCATAACGTGCAGCTTTGTTACATATGTATACTTGGGCCATGTTGCTGTGCTGCACCCATCAACTCGTCAGCACCCATCACCTCGTCATTTACATCAGGTATAACTCCCAATGCAATCCCTCCCCCCTCCCCCCCTCCCCCCTCCCCATGATAGGCCCCGGTGTGTTATGTTCCCCTTCCAGAATCCAAGTGATCTCATTGTTCAGTTCCCACCTATGAGGGAGAACATGCGGTGTTTGGTTTTCTGTTCTTGTGATAGTTTGCTAAGAATGATGGTTTCCAGCTGCATCCATGTCCCTACAAAGGTCGCAAACTCATCCATTTTTATGGCTGCATAGTATTCCATGGTGTATATGTGCCACATTTTCTTAATCCAGTCTGTCATTGATGGACATTTGGGTTGATTCCAAGTCTTTGCTATTGTGAATAGTGCCACAGTAAACATACGTGTGCATGTGTCTTTATAGCAGCATGATTTATAATCCTTTGGGTATATACCCAGTAATGGGATGTCTGGGTCATATAGTACCTCTAGTTCTAGATCCTTGAGGAATCGCCATACTGTTTTCCATAATGGACATATCTATCAAAAAGCAGTTTCACACAAAGTTTCTTACCTGTTTTTGTCTGAGGATATTTTCTTTTTCACCATAGCCGTCCATATACTTCCAAATGTCCCCTGGTAGCTTTTTCTCCAAACGGGATTCCCCATCCTCCATGAGAAGAAAAGTATAACTCTGTGAATGGAATGCACACATCTCAAATCAGCTCCTTGGTAATCTTCTCTACAGTATCTATCTAAAGCTATTTCCGTTTTCACCATAAACCTCAAAGCGCTCCCGAGTATCCTCTGGTTGACAAACCTAAAACTGTGTTAGAATACTGCTCAATGAAAACAGAAGCTTAACTGTGGGAGTTTACTTCACGTGACCTAGAGCAGTTTCTTAGAAAGTTTCTTTCTGGTTTTTATCACAGGGTTTTCTTTTTCAGCATATTCTTAAGAGCATTCCCACATGTCCTTTCTCAGGTTCCACAGAAACAGTGATTTGAAACTGCTCAATACAAAGAATGATTAAACTCAATGAGATGAATACAGACATCACAAGGTAGTTGCTCTGAAGGCTTCTCTTCAGTTTTCATCGGAATACGTTCCATTTCTCAATACAAATCTAATACCTTTTCACAGATTCCTCAAAGACAGAGTATCCAAACTGGGCAGCGTAGTGTAAGCAGTTTCTTGGAATGCTTTTTTCTTGGTTTTATTTCAGGATATTTCACTTTTCACCATAGTCTTCAATGCGCTGCAAAATACCACTTTTTCAATTTTTACAGGAACAGTGTTCAAACATTACCTTATGAGAAAAGAGGTATAACTCCCTGAGCGGAATGTACACAACACATAGCAGTTTCTCAGAAAGCTTCTCTCCAGTTTTTAGCTGAAGGTATCTCCTTTTTCATCATAGGTTTGAATGTGGTCCTGAATGTCCCTTTGTAAATCCGTCCGTGATGCAGTTTCAAAATTGTGTAATAGAAAGAAAGTTCTATCTATGCGAGATGAATAGACATATCTATCACAAAGCAGTTTCACAGAAAGCTTGTTTCCAGGTTTTGTATGAGAATACCTCTTTTCACCAGAGCCATATATGTACTCCTGAATGTCCCCTGGTTGCTTTTTCTCCAAATTCGATTCCCCAGTCCTCTATGAGAACAAATGTATAACTCTGTGAGTGGAATGCACACGTCACAAAGCAACTCCTCAGAAATCTTCTCTCCAGTATCTATCTGAAGATATTTCCGTTTTCACCGTAAGCCTTGAAGAGCTCCCGAGTATCCCTTAGCTGACTAACCGAAAAGAGTGCTAGAATACTGCTCAATGAAAACAGAAGCTGAACTGTGTGAGTGTACTTCACGTGACCTAGAGCAGTTTCACAGAAAGTTTTCTTCAAGTTTTTATCGGAGGGTATTTCTTTTTAAACATATTCTTAAGAGCATTCCCAAATGTACTTTCTCAGGTTCCAGAGAAACAGTGATTTCAATATGCTCAATACAAAGAATGATTTAACTCTGTGAGATGAATACACACATCACAAAGCAGTTGCTCCAAAAGCTTCTCTCAGTTTTCATCGGTAGACATTTCCGTTCTCAACACAAACCTCCGTGCGTCATTTAATATCCCTTCACAGACTGCTCAAAGAGAGAGTTTCCAAACTAGACAATGTAGTGTAAGCCTTAACTCTCTCAAGTGAATGCACACGTCAGAGAGCAGTTTCTCGGAACGGTTCTTTCTGGGTGTAATTTCCGGATATTTCACTGTTCGCCATAGTCTTCAATGCACTGCAAAATATCACTTTTTCATTTTTACAGGGACAGTTTTCAAAGACTGCCTTATGAGAAAATAGGTAGAACTCCCTGAGTGGAATGCACACATTACAAAGTTGTGTCTTGGAAAGCTACTCTCCTGTTTCTATCTGAAGATATTTCCTACTTCCCCACAGGACTGATGTGCTCCCGAATGTCCCTTCACGAATCCGTCCATGTCACAGTTGCAAAACTGCGTAATAAAAAGAAGGTTTTATCTATGTGAGATGATAGACATATCTATCACAAAGCAGTTTCACAGAAAGCTTCTTTCCAGTTTTTGTCTGAGGATATTTCCTTTCTCACCATAGCCGTCCATACACTCCCAAATATCCCCTGGTTGCTTTTTCTCCAAACGAGATTCCCCAATCCTCTATGAGAAGAAAAGTATAAGTCTGTGAGCGGAATGCACACATCACAAAGCGGCTCCTCGGAAATCTTCTCTCCAGTATTTATCTGAAGATATTTTCGTTTTCACCATAAGGTTCAATGTGCTCCAAAGTATCCCTTAGCTGACTAACCTAAAGCAGTGTTAGAATACTGCTCAATGAAAACAGAAGCTTAACTGTGTGAGTGGAATTCACGTGACCTAGAGCAGTTTCACAGAAAGTTTCGTTCTGTTTTTTATTGAAGGATATTTCTTTTTCAGCATATTCTTAAGAGCGTTCCCAAATATCCTTTCTCAGCTTCCACAGAAACAGTGATTTCAAACTGCTCAATCCAAAGAATGATTTAACTCTATGAGATGAATACACACATCACAAACCAAGTGCTCTAAAACTTCTCTCCGGTTTTCATCAGAAGACGTTTCCTTTCTCACCACAAGCCTCCGGGTGCCGCTTAATATCCCTTCACAGTTTCTTCAAAGACAGAGTTTCCAAACTGGGCAACGTATTGTAAGCTTTATCTTTCTGAAATGAATGCACATGTCAGAGAGCAGTTTGTTGGAACGCTTCTTTCTGGGTTTTATCTCGGGATATTTCAATTTTCACATTAGTCTTCAATGTGCTGCAAAATATCACTTTTTCAGTTTTACATTATCAGTGTTCAGACACTGCCTTATAAGAAAGCATGTATAACTCCCTGAGTGGAATGCATTTCTTTTTCAGCATATTCTTAAGAGCATTCCCAAATATCCTTTCTCAGGTTCCACAGAAACAGTGTTTTGAAACTGCTCAATCCAAAGAATGATTTAGCTCTATGAGATGAATACAAAGATGACAATGCTGTTGCTCCGAAAGTTTGTCTTCAGTTTTCATTGGAAGACGTTTCCTTATCAGCACAAGCCTCCGGGAGCTACTTAATATCCTTTCACAGATTCCTCAAAGACAGAGCTTTCAAACTGGGCAATGCAGTGTAAGCTTCAACTCTCTTAAATGAATGTACACGTCAGAGAGCAGTTTTTTGGAATGCTTCTTTCTGGTTTTACTTCAGGATATTTCACTTTTTACCTTAGTCTTCAATGCACTGCAATATATCACTTTTTCAATTTTACAGGAACAGTGTTCAAATACTGCCTTATGAGAAAAGAGGTATAACTCCCTGAGTAGAATGCAAACATCACAAAGCATTTTCTCAGAAAGTTTCTCTCCAGTTTTTATCTGAAGTTATCTCTTGTTTCCCCACAGGCTTGAATGTGCTCCCAAATGTCCCTTCACGAATCTGTCCATGACGCAGTTTCAAAACTCAGTAATAGAAAGTCTTAGCTATTTGAGGTGAATAGACATATCTATCACAAAGCAGTTTCACAGAAAACTGCTTACCAGTTTTTATCTGAGGATATTTTCTTTTCCACAGTAGCCGTCCATATACCCCCGAATGTCCCCTGGTAGCTTTTTCTCCAAACGGGATTCCCCAATCCTCTATGAGAAGGAAAGTATAACTTTGTGAGTGGAATGCACAACTCACAAAACAGTTCCTCGGAAATCTTCTGTCCAGTAACTATCTGAAGATATTTCCGTATTCACCGTAAGCCTCAAAGTGCTCCCGAGTATCCCTTAGCTGACTAACCTAAAACAGTGTTAGAATACTACTCAATGAAAACAGAAGCTTAACTGTGTGACTGGAATTCACGTGACCTAGAGCAGTTTCACAGAAAGATTCCTTCTGGTTTTTATCGGAGGGTATTTCTTTTTCAGCATATTCTTAAGAGCGTTCCCAAATGTCCTTTCTCAGGTTCCACAGAAACAGTGATTTCAAACTGCTCAATCCAAAGAATGATTTAACCCTATGAGATGAATACACACATCACAAAGCAATTGCTCCAAAAGCTTGTCTCCCGTTTTCATCCGAAGACATTACCTTTCTCACCACAAGCCTCCGAGCACCACATAATATTCCTTCACAGATTCCTCAAAGACAGAGTTTCCAACCTGGGCAACGTAGTGTAAGCTTTATCCATCTAATATGAATGCATACATCAGAGAGTGGTTTCGTGGAATGCTTCTTTCTGGGTTTTATTTCTGAATATTCACTTTTTGCCATAGTCTTCAATGCACTGCAAAATGTCACTTTTTCAGTTTTACAGGAACAGTGTTCAAACACTGCCTTATGAGAAAAGAAGAAAAACTCCCAGATTGGAATGCACACATCACAAAGCAGTTTCTCAGAAAGTTTCTCTCCAGTTTTTATCTGGAGAGATTTCCTATTTCCCCACAGTCCTGAATTTGCTCCCGAATGTCCTTCACAAATCCGTCCATGATGCAGTTTCAAAACTGCATAATAGAGAGAAAGTTTCTCTATGTGAGATGAATAGACATATCAATTGCAAAGCAGTTTTACAGAAAGCTTCTTTCCAGGTTTTGTGAGGATACTTCCTTTTTCACGATAGCCACCCATATACTGCTGAATGCTCCCTGGTAGCATTTTCTCTAAACGGGATTCCCCAATCCTCTATGAGAAGAAAGGTATAAGTCTGTGAGTGGAATGCACATGTCACAAAGCAGCTCCTCGGAAATCTTCTCTCCAGTATTTATCTGAAGATATTTAATTCTTCACCATAAGCCTAAAACACTCCTGAGTATTCCTTAGCTGACAAACCTAAAACAGTGTTAGAATACTGCTCAATGAAAAGAGAAGCTTATCTGTGCAAGTGGAATTCACGTGACTTAGAGTAGCTCCACAGAAAGTTTCCTTCTGGTTTCTATGAGAGGGTATTACTTTTTCAGTATATTCCTAAGAGTGTTCCCAAATGTCCTTTCTCAGGTTCCACAGAAAAAGGGATTTCAAACTGCTCAATCCAAAAAATGAATTACCTCTATGAGATGACTACACACATCACAAAGCAATTGCTCCAAAAGCTTCTCTCCAGTTTTCATTGGAAGACGTTTCCTTGCTCACCACAAGGCTCCGGGCGCCACTTAATATCCCTTCACAGATTCCTCAAAGACAGTGTTTCCAACATGGGCAACGTAGTGTAAGCTTTATCCATCTGATATGAATGCACAGATCAGAGAGTGGTTTGTTTGAACACTTCTTTCTTGGTTTTATTTCAGGATATTTCACTTTTCACCATAGTCTTCAATGTGCTGCAATATGTCACTTTTTCACTTTTACAGGAACAGTGTTCAAACACTGCCTTATGAGAAAAGAGGTATAACTCCCTGAGTGGAATGCACATATCACAAAACAGTTTCATAGAAAGCTTCTCTCCAGTTTTTATCTGAGGGTATTTCTTTTATCTGAGGGTATTATATTTCCATCTACACCGTAAGCCTCAAAGCACTCCCAAGTATCCGTTAGCTGACTAACCCAAAACAGTGTTAGAATACTGCTCAATGAAAACAAGAGCTGAACTGTATGAGTGGAATTCACGTGGTCTATAGCAGATTTACAGAAACCACAGAAACACTGATTTCAAACTGCTCAGTCCAAAGAATGATATAACTCTATGACATGAATACATACATCAAAAAGCAGTTGCTCCGAAAGCTTCTCTCCAGTTTTCATCCGAAGACATTACCTTTCTCACCACAAGCCTCTGAGTACCACTAAATATCCATTCACAGATTCCTCAAAGACAGACTTTCCAACCTGGGCTACGTAGTGTAAGCTTTAACCATCTGATATGAATGCACACGTCAGAGAGAAGTTTCCTGCAACACTTCTTTCTGGGTTTTATTTCTGGATTTTCACTTTTTGCCATAGTCTTCAATGCACTCCAAAATATCACTTTTTCAGTTTTATAGGAACAGTGTTCAAACACTGCCTCATGAGAAAAGAGGAAAAACTCACTGAGTGGAATGCACACATCACAAAGCAGTTTCTCAGAAAGCTTCTCTCTAGTTTTATCTGGAGAGATTTCCTATTTCCCCACAGTCCTGAATATGCTCCCGAATGTCCTTCACGAATCCGTCCATTATGCAGTTTCAAAACTGCACAATGGAAAGAAAGATTCTCTATGTGAGATGAATAGACACATCTATCACAAAGCAGTTTCACAGAAAGTTTCTTTACAGTTTTTGTGAGGATAATTCCTTTTTCACTATAGCCACCCATATACTCCCGAATGCTCCCTAGTAGAGTTTTCTCTAAACGGGATTCCCCAATCCTCTATGAGAAGAAAGGTATAGCTCTGTGAGTGGAACGCACACGTCACAAAGCTGCTCCTCAGAAATATTCTCTCCAGTATCTATCTGAAGATATTTAATTCTTCACCGTAAGCCTCAACATGCTCCCGAGTAATCCTTAGCTGAGAAACCTAAAACAGTGTCAGAATACTGTTCAATGAAAACAGAAGCTTAACTGTGCCAGTGGAATTCACATGACCTAGAGTAGTTTCACAGAAAGTTTCCTTCAGGCGTCTATGGGAGGGTATTACTTTTTCAGTATGTTCCTAAGAGCGTTCCCAAATGTCCTTTCTCAGGTTCCACAGAAAAAGGGATTTCAAACTGCTCAATCCAAAGAATGATTTAACTCTATGAGTTAATACACACATCACAAAGCAATTGCTCCGAAAGTTTCTCTCCAGTTTTCATTGGGAGACATTTCCTTTCTCACCACAAGGCTCCGGGCAACACTTAATATCTCTTCATGGATTCCTCAAAGACAGAGTTTCCAAACTGTTCAATGTAGTGTAAGTTTTAACTCTCTGAAATGAACACACACGTCAGAGAGCAGTTTCTTGGAAGGCTTTTTTTTGGGTTTTATTTCAGAATATTTCACTTTTCCCCATAGTCTTCAATGCACTGCAATATATCACGTTTTCAGTTTTACAGGAACAGTGTTCAAAAACTGCCTTAGGAGAAAAGAGGTATAACTCCCTGAATGGATTGCAAACACCACAAAGCAGTTTCTCAGAACGCTTCTCCCCAGTTTTTATCTGAAGATATCTCCTTTTTCCCCACATGCCAGAATGTGCTCACGAATGCCCATTCGCGAATTCGTCCATGACACAGTTTCCTAACTGCATAATAAGAAGAAGGTTTTATCTATGTGAAATGAATAGACATATCTATTACAAAACAGTTCCACCGAAAAATTCTTTACAGCTTTTGTCTGAGGATATTTCATTTTTCACCATAGCCATCCATATACTCCTGAATGTCCCGTGGTAGCTTTTTCTCAAAACAGGATTCCCCAATCCTCTATGAGAAGAAAAGTATAACTCTGTGAATAGGATGCCCATGTCACAAAGCAGCTCCTCGGATATCTTCTCTCCAATATATATCTGAAGATATTTCCGTTTTCACCGTAAGCCTCAAAGTGCTCCAGAGTATTCCTTAGCTGACAACCCAAAACAGTGTTAGAATACTGCTCAATGAAAACAGAAGCTTAACCGTGCGAGTGCACTTCACATGATCTAAAGCAGTTTCAAAGAAAGTTTCCTCTGGTTGTTATCGCAGGGTATTTCTTTTTCAGCATATTCTTAAAAGCATGTCCAAATGTTCTTTCTCAGGTTTCATAGAAACAGTGATTACAAACCGCTCTCTCCAAAGAATGATTTAACTCTATGAGGTGAATACACACCTCACAAAATAGTTGCTCCAAAAGTTTTTCTCCAGTTTTCATCAGAAGACGTTTCCTTTCTCACCACAAACATCTGTGCGCCACGTAATATCCCTTCAAAGATTCCTACAAGACAGAGTTTCCAAACTGGGCAACGTAGTGTAAGTTTTCACTCTCTGAAATGAATGCACACGTCAGAGTGCAGTTTCCTGGAACGCTTCTTTCTGGATTTTATTTTGGGATATTCCACTTTTCACCATAGTCATCAATGCGGTGCAAAATATCACTTTTCCAGTTTTACAGTAACAGTGGTCAAACATTGCCTTATGAGAAAAGAGGTATAACTCCCTGAGTGGAATGCACATATCACAAAGAAGTTTCTCAGAAAGCTTCTCTCCACTTTTTATCTGAAGATATCTCCTATATCCCCACAGACCTGAATGTGCTCAGAAATGTCACTTTGTGAATCTGGCCATGACGCAGTCTAAGAAATGCATAATAAAATAAAGGTTTATCGATGTGACATCAAAAGACATATCTATTACAAAATAGTTTCACAGAAAGCTTCTTTCCAGTTTTTGTTTGTGGATACTTCCTTTTTCATCATAGCCATCCATATACACCCGAATGCCTCCTTGTATCTTTTTCTTTAAACGGGATTCCCCAATTCTCTCTGAGAAGGAAAGTATAACTCTGTCAGTGGAATGCACACATCACAAAGCAGCTCCTCAGAGATCTTCTCTCCAGTATCAATCTGAAGATATTTCCTTTTTCACCATAAGAATCAGAGCACTCCCGAGTATTCCTTAGCTAACTAAACAAAACCAGTGTTAGCATACTGACCAATGACGATGGAAGCTTTATTGTGTGAGTGGAATTCACGTGACCTAGAGCAGTTGGACAGAAAGATTCCTTCTGGCTTTTATCGGAGAGTATTTCCTTTTCAGCATATTCTTAGGAGCATTCCCAAATGTCTTTTCTCAGGTTCCACAGAAACAGTGATTTCAAACTGCTCAATCCAAAGAATAATTTAACTCTATGAGATGAATACACACATCACAAAGAAGTTGCTCCGAAAGTTTCTCTCCAGTTTACATTGGAAGACGTTTCCTTTCTCACCACAAGCATCTGGGCTCCACTTATATCCCATCACAGATTCCTCAAGGACAGAATTTCCAAACCTGGCAATGTAGTGTAAGCTTTAAATCTCTGAAATGAATGCACACATCTGAGAGCAGTTTCTTGGAATGCTTCTTTCTGGATTTTCACTTTTTACCATAGTCTTCCATGCGCTGGAAAATAACACTTTTTCAGCTTCACAGAAACAGTGTTCAAGCACCGCCTTATGATAAAAGAGGTATAACTCTCTAGTGGAATTCACACAACAGAAAGCAGTTTCTCAGAAAGCTTCTCTCCAATTTTTATCTGAAGATATGTTCTATTTCCCCACAGGCCTGAATGTGCTCCCAAATGTCCCTTCGGGAATCTGTCCATGACGCAGTTTGAAAACTGCGTATTTGAAAGATGGTTTTATCTCTGTGAAATGAATAGACATATCTATCACAAAGCAGTTTCACACAAAGCTTCTTTCCAGTTTTATTCTGAGGATATTTTCTTTTTCAACATAGCCATCCACACACTCCTGAATGACCCCTAGTAGCTTTTTATCCAAACGTGATTCCCCAATCGTCTATGAGAAGAAAAGTATAACTCTGTGAGTGGAATGCACACGTCACAAAGCAGCTACTCGGAAATCGTCTCTTCAGTATTTACCTGAAGATATTTCCGTTTTCACCGTAAGCCTCAAAGCACTCCCGAGTATCCCTAAGCTGATTAACTTAATCAGTGTTAGAATACTGCTCAATGAAAACAGAAGCTTAACTGTGCGAGTGGACTTCATGTGACCTAGAGCAGTTTCACAGAATGTTTCCTTCCAGTTTTTATCGGAGGGTATTACTTTATCAGCATATTCTTAAGATCGTTCCCAAATGTCCTTTCTCAGGTTCCACAGAAACAGTGATTTCAAACTGCTCAATCCAAAGAATGATTCAACTCTATGAGATGAATCCACACATCACAAGGCAGTTGCTCCAAAAGCTTCTCTCCAGTTTTCATCGGAAGACGTTTCATTCTCACCACAAGTCTCCAGGCACCAATTAATATCCCTTTGCAGATCCCTCAAAGACAGAGTTTCCAAACTGGGCAACGTAGTGTAAGCTTTCACTCTCTGAAATGAATACACACATCAGACAGCAGTTTCTTGGAAAGCTTCTTTCTCGGTTTTATTTCAGGATATTTCACTTTTTGCCATAGTCTTCAATGAGCTGCAAAATATCACTTTTTCATTTTTACAGGAATAGTGTACAAACACTGCCTTATGAGAAAAGAGGTATACTCCCAGAGTGGAATGCACACATGACAAAGCAGGTTCTCAGAAAACTTCTCTCCAGTTATTATCTGAAGATATCTGCTATTTCCCCACAGGCTTGAATGTGCTCCCGAATGTCCCTTTGCAAATCTGTCCATGATGCAGTTTCAAATCTGTGTAAAAGAAAGAAAGTTTTTTCTATGTGAGATGATTAGACATATCTATCACAAAGCAGTTCTACAGAAAGCTTTTTCCAGTTTTTGTCTGAAGATATTTCCTTTTTCA
Source organism: Theropithecus gelada (assembly GCF_003255815.1). Taxonomy (NCBI): domain Eukaryota; kingdom Metazoa; phylum Chordata; class Mammalia; order Primates; family Cercopithecidae; genus Theropithecus; species Theropithecus gelada. Next base: position 817,135 of record NC_037681.1, read on the forward strand.
CCATAGCCCTCCATAGACTCCCGAATGTCCCCTGGTACCATTTTCTTTAAGTGGGATTCCCCAATCCTCTATGAGAAGAAAAGTATAACTCTGGAGTGAAATGCACACGTCACAAAGCGGCTCCTCGGAAAACTTCTCTCCAGTATCTCTCTGAAGGTATTTCAATTGTCATCGTAATCCTCAAAGCACCTCTGAGTATCCCTTAGCTGACTATTCCAAAACAGTCTTAGAATACTTGTCAATGAAAACAGAAACTTAACTGTGCGAGTGGACTTCACATGACCTAGAGCAGTCTCACAGAATGTTTCCTTCTGGTTTTTATTGGAGGGTATTTCTTTTTCAGCATATTCTTAAAAGTGTTCCCAAATGTCCTTTCTCAGGTTCCACAGAAACAGTGATTTAAACTGTTCATTCCAACGAATAATTTAACTCTATGTGATGAATATACACATCATAAAGCAGTTGCTCCGAAAGCTTCTATCCAGTTTTCATTGACAGATGTTACCTTTCCCAATACAAGCCTATGGGCGCCACTAAATATCCCTTCACAGATTCCTCAAAGACAGAGTTTCCAAACTGGGCAATGTAATGTAAGCTTTAAATCTCTGACATGAATGCACACATTAGAGAACAGTTTCTTGGAATGTTTCTCTCTGGGTTTTATTTTGGGGTATTTTACTTGTCGGTATAGTCTTCAATGCCCTGCAAAATATCACATTTTCAGTACTACAGGAACAGTGTTCAAACCCTGTCTTATGAAAAAAGAAGTAAAACTCCCCGAGTGGAATGCACACATCACAAATCAGTTTCATAGAAAGCTTCTCTCCAGTTTTAATCTTTATATATTTCCTATTTCCCCACCGGGCTTAATGTGCTCCCAAATGTCCCTTTGAGAATCCATCTGTGATGCAGTTTCAAAACTGCGTAATAGAAAGAAAGTTTTATCTATGTGAGTTGAATAGACATATCTATCACAAAGCAGTTTCAGAGGAAGTTTCTTTCCAGTTTTTGTCTGAGGATACTTCCTTTTTCACTATAGAAGTTCTTATACTCCCAAATGTCCCCTTGTAGCAGTTTCTTAAAAACGGGCTTCCTCAATCCTCTATGAGAAGAAAGGCATAACTCTGTGACTGGAATGAACATGTCACCAAGCAGTTCCTCGGAAATCTTCTCTCCAGTATCTATCTGAAGATATTTCCGTTTTCACCGTAAGCCTCAAAGTGCTCTGGAGTATCCCTTAGCTGACTACCTTGAAACGGTGTTAGAATACTGCCCAATGAAAACAGAAGCTTAACTGTGCATTTGGAATTCATGTGACCTAGGGCATTTTCAAAGAAAGTTTCCAAGTTTCCTTCTGGTTTTTTTGGAGGGTATTACTTTTTTTGCATATTCTTAAGAGTGCTCCCAAATATCCTTTATGAGGATCCACAGAAACAATGACTTCAAACTGCTCAATTGAAAGAATGATTTAACTCTCTGAGATGAATACACATATCACAAAGCAGTTTCTCAGAAAGATTCTCTCCAGTTTTCTTCAGAAGACGTTTCCTTTCTCACCACATGCTTCCAGGCACTACTTAATATCTCTTCACAGATTCCTCGAAGACAGAGTTTCCAAACTGGGCAATGTAGTGTAAGCTTTAACTCTGAAATGAATGTACACATTAGCAGTTTCTCAGAAAGCTTCTCTCCAGTTTTTATCTGAAGATATCTTCTACTCCCCCACAGGCCTGAATGTGCTGCCAAATGTCCCTTTGCGAATCCATCCATGACACAGTTTTGAAACTGCGTAATAGAAAGAAAGTTTTATCTATGTGAGATGAATAGACATATCTATCACAAAGTAGTTTTGCACAAAGTTTCTTTCCACTTTCCAAACTGCTCAATCCAAAGAACGATTTACCTCTATGAGTTAAAAACACAGATCACAGGCAGTTGTTCAGAAATCTTCTCTCCAGTTTTAAACGGAAGACATTTCCTTGCTTGCCACAAGAACCCAGTTGCCACTTAATCTCCCTTCGCAGAAACCTCAAAGACAGATTTTCCAAAGTGGGCAGTGTAGAGTCATCTTTTACTTTGTGAAGTGAATGCACATATCAGAGAGTAATTTCTTGGAAGACTTCTTTCTGGGTTTTATTTGAGGACATTTTACTTTCCGCCATAGTTTTCAATGCGCTCTAAACTATCACTTTTTCGGCTTTACATGAATAGTGTTCTAACACTGCCTTAGGAGAAAAGAGATATAACTACCTGAGCGGAATGCACACATCACAAAGCAGTTTCTCAGAAAGCTTCTCTCCAGTTTTTATCTGAAGATATTTCCTTTTTCACTATAGGCCTGAATGTGCTCCTGGATGTCCCTTCACAAATCTGTCCATGACGCAGTTTCAAAACTGCGTAATAGAAAGAAGGTTTAATTTATGTGAGATGAATAGATTTATCTATTCAAAGCAGTTCACAGAAAGCTTCTCTACAGTTTTTGTCAGAGGATATTTCCTTTTTCACCATTGCTGTCCATATACTCCCGAATGTCGCTTTGTAGCTTTTTCTCCAAAAGGGATTTCCCAATCCTCTATGACAGGAAAGGTCATAGAATGCACACATCACAAAGCGGCTCCTTGGAAAGCCCCTCTCCAGTTTCTATCTCTAGTTATTTCCTTTTTCACCATAAGCCTCACAGCACTCCCAAATATCCCTTCACAGACTAAAAAACAGTGTTAGAATACTGCTCAATAAAAACAGAAGCTTAACTGTGTGAGTGGAATTTACACTACACAAAGCAGTTTTACAGAAAGTGTCCTTCTGGTTTCTATCTGAGGTTATTTCTTTTTCAGGATATACTAAAGAGTGTTCCCAAATGTCCTTTCTCAGATTCCTCAGAAAGTGATTTCAAACTGCTCAACCCAAAGAATGATTTAATTCTATGAGATGAATACAAGCATCACAAAAGAGTTCCTCTGAAAGCTTCTCTCCAATTTTCAATGGAAGAGGTTTCCTTGCTCTCCACAGGCCTCCTGTTGCTGCTTAATATCCCTTCGCAGAATCATCAAAGACAGACTTTCCAAATTGAGAAATGTAGAGTAAGCTTTAACTCTGTGAAATGAATGGACATGTCAGAGAGCAATTTCTTGGAATGCTTCTTTCTGGGTTTTATTGGACTACATTTCACTTTTTGCCATAGTCTTCAATGTGCTCCGAATATCACTTTTTTAGTTTTACAGGAATAGTGTTCAAACAATGTCTTATGAGAAGAAAGGTATAAATTCCTGAGTGGAATGCACACATCACCAAGCAGTTTCTCAGAAAGCTTCTCTCGGCCGGGCGCGGTGGCTCAAGCCTGTAATCCCAGCACTTTGGGAGGCCGAGACGGGCGGATCACGAGGTCAGGAGATCGAGACCATCCTGGCTAACACAGTGAAACCCCGTCTCTACTAAAAAATACAAAAAAATAGCCAGGCGAGGTGGCGGGCACCTGTAGTCCCAGCTATAGGGAGGCTGAGGCAGGAGAATGCTGCAAACCCGGGAGGCGGAGCTTGCAGTGAGCTGAGATCCGGCCACTGCACTCCAGCCTGGGCGACAGTGCGAGACTCCCTCTCAAAAAAAAAAAAAGAAGAAATCCAGAAAGCTTCTCTCCACTTTGCATTTGACGATATTTCCTTTTTCAAAATAGGCAAGAATGTGATCCCAAATATCCCTTCGTGAATTCATCCATGACAGAGATTCCAAGCTGCGTAATGTAAAGAAATCTTTATCTATGTGAGATGAATGCACATATCACAGAGCAGTTTCATTGAAAGCTTCTTTCCTCTTTTTGTCTGAGGCTATTTCCCTTTTCACAATAGGCATCAATATGCTCCATAATATCACTTGGTGCCTTTTTCTAGAAAAGAGTTTCCCTGATGCTGTATGAGAACCGAGGTATAACACTGTGAGTGGAATGCACACATCACAAAGCAGTTGCTCTGAAAGCTTCTCTCCAGTATACATTGGAAGACGTTTCCTTTCTCATCACAATCCTCTGGACACCACTTAATATCTCTTCCCTTTCACAGAAAGCTTCTTCCAGTTTTTGTCTGAGGATGCTTCCTTTTTCATCATAGCCATCCATATACTCCCGAATGCCCCCTGGGATCATTTTCTCCAAACCAGATTCCCAAATCCTCTATGAGAAGAGAGATATAACTCGGTGAGTGGAATGCATATGTCACAAAGCAGCTCCTCAGAAATCTTCTCTCCAATATATATCTGAAGACATTTCCGTTTTCACCGTAAGCCTCAAAGCGCTCCCGAGTATCCCTTAGCTGACTAACCTAAAACAGTGTTAGAATACTGTTCAATGAAAACCGAAGCTTAACTGTGCGAGTGGAATTCACGTGACATAGAGCAGTTTCACAGAGAATTTCCTTCTGGTTTTTATCAGAGGGTAGCACTTTTTCAGCATATTCTTAAGAGCGTTCCCAAAAGTCCTTTCTCAGGTTCCACAGAAAAAGTGGCATCAAACTGCTCAATCCAAAGAATGATTTAACTCTGTGAGATGAATACATATATCACAAAGCTGTTGCTCCGAAACCTTCTCTCCACTTTTCATCGGAAGACGTCCTTTCTCACCAGGAGGCTCGGGCGCCACTTAATATCCCTTCACAGATTCCTCGAAGACAGAGTTTCCAAACTGGGCAACGTAGTGTAAGCTTTAACTATCTGAAGTGAATGCACACCTCAGAGAGCAGTTTCTGGGAATGCTTCTTTCTGGGTTTTATTTCAGGATATTTCACTTTTTGCCATAGTCTTCAATGCACTGCAAAGTATCACTTTTTCAGTTTTACAGGCATAGTGTTCAAACACTACTTTATGAGAAAAGTGGTATAACTCCCTTAGTGGAATGCACACATCACAAAGCAGTTTCATAGAAAGCTCCTTTCCAGTTTTTATCTGGAGATATTTCCTATTTCTGCACAGGCCTGAATGTGCTGCCGAATGTCCCTTCGCGAATCCGTACATAACGCAGTTACAAATCTGCATATTACAGAGAAAGTTTTATCTATGTGAGATGAATAGACATATCTATCACAAAGCAGTTTCAGAGAAAACTTCTTTACAGTTTTCGTCTGAGAATACTTCCTTTTTCACCATTGAATTCCATATACTCTTGAATGTCCCCTGTTAGCATTTTCTTAAAAACGGGATTCCACAATCTTCTATGAGAAGAATGGTATATCTCTGTGAGTGGAATGCACACGTCACAAAGCAGATCCTCAGAAATCTTCTCTCCAGTATCTATCTGAAGATATTTCCGTTTTCACTGTAAGCCTCAAAGCGCTCCCAAATATCCCTTAGCTGTGTAACCTAAAACAGTATTAGAATACTCTTCAATGAAAATAAAAGCTTAAATGTGCGAGTGGACTTCACGTAACCTAGAGCAGTTTCACAGAAAGTTTCCTTCTCGTTTTTATCAGAGGGTATTACTTTTTCATCATATTCTTAACAGTGTTCCCAAAAGTCCTTTCTCAGGTTCCACAGAAACAGTGATTTCAAACTGCTCAACCCGAAGAATGATTTAACTCTATGAGATGAATATGCACATCACAAAGCAGTTGCTCCGAGAGGTTCTCTCAGTTTTCATGGTAAGACGTTTCATTTCTCACCACAAGCCTCTGGGCGCCACTTAATATCCCTTCACAGATTACTCAAAGGCAGAGTTATCAAAGTGGGCAACGTAGTGAAAGCTTTAACTCTCTGAAATGAATGCACACGTCAGAGAGCAGTTTCTTGGAACGCTTCTCTCTGGGTTTTATTTCAGGATATTTCACTTTTCACCATAGGCTTCCCTGTGCTCTGAAATATTTCCTTCTCAATTTTACAGGAACAGAGTTCAAACACTGCCTTATGAGAGAAGAGGTATAACTCCCTGAGTTGAATGCACACATCACAAAGCAGTTTCTCGGAATGCTTCTCTCCAGTTTTTATCTGAAGATATTTCCATTTTCAAAATAGTCCTGAATGTACTCCCGAATGTCCCTTCGCAGTTGCCTCCATGACAGAGTTTCCAAGCTGCGTAACATAAAGAAAGCTTTATCTATGTGAGATGAATAAACTTAGCAAGAACCAGATTCACAGAAAGCTTCTTTCCACTTTTTATATGAAGATATTTCCATTTTCACCATAGTCCTGAATGTGTCCAAAAATATCCCTTCACGGATCCATCCATGCCAGAGTTTCCAAGCTGTGTAATGTAAAGAAAGCTTTAACTTTTTGAGATGAATAAATATAGCAGAAACCAGATTCACAGAATGCTTCTTTCCAGTTTCTATCTGAACATATTAACTTTTTACCATAAGCCTCACAGCTCTCCCGACTATCCCTTCGCACGCAGAACATAAACAGTGTTAGAAAACTGCTCAGCAAAAAGAGAAGTTTAACTGCGTGAGAGTAATTAACATGATTCACAGCAGTTTCACAGAAAAGTCCTTCTGGTTTTTACCTGAGGATATTTCTTTCTCCATATTCCAAAGAGCGTTCAAAATGTCCTTCCTCAGATTCCACAGAAGCAGTGATTTCAAACTGCTCAATCCAAAGAATGGTTTAACTCTATGAGATGAATACACACATCACAAAGCGTTGGCTCCGAAAACTTCTGTCCAGTTTTCATTGGAAGACATTTCCTTGCTCAACACAGGCCTTGAGCGCCACTTAATATAACTTCGCAGATTCTTCAAAGACAGAGTTTCCAAACTGGGCAATGTAGAAGAAGCTTTTTCTCTGTGAAATGAATGCACATATCAGAGAGCAGTTTCTTGGAATGCTTCTTTCTGGGTTTTACTTTAGGATAGTTCACTTTTCGTAGTCTTCAATGCACTCCCAAATATCACATTTTCAGTTTTACAAGAACAGTGTTCAAACACTGCCTTATTAGAAAACAGGTAAAACCCACTGAGTGGAATGCAAACATCACAAAGCACTTTCTCAGAAAGCTTATCTGCAGTACTTATCTGAAGATATTTTCATATTCACCAGAGTCCTGAATGTGCTCCTGAAGGTCCCTTCGTGAATCTGTCCATGACAGAGTTTCCAACCTGCATAATATAAAGAAAGCTTCATCTATGTGAAATGAATTCAGATATCACAGAGCAGTTGTGTGGAAAGCTTCTTTCCAGTTTTTGTCTGAGGCTCTTTTCCTTTCCACCGTAGGCGTCAAATGCTCCCGGATATCACTTGGTACCTTGGTCTCCAAAAGGGGTTCCCCAATGCTGTTTGAGAAGAGACATACAATACTGTGAGTGAAATGCACACGTCACAAAGCAGTTCCTCTGAAAGCTTCTCTCCAGTTTCTATCTGAACATATTTCCTTTCTCACTGTAAGACTCAAAGTGCTTCTGAATATCCCTTCACACACTAAACATAAACAGTGTTAGAAAACTCCACAAGGAAAAGGGAAGCTTAACTGAGCGAGAGAAATTCACACAACACTTAGCAGTTTCACAGAAAGCTTCCTTCTGGTTTTCATCGGAGGGTATTTATTTCTCCATATTCCAAAGAACAGTCCCAAATGTCCTTTCTGAGATACCACGGAAACAATGATTTCAAACTGCTCCATCCAAAGAATGGTTTTACTCTATGAGATGAATACACACATTACAAAGCAGTTGCTCAGAAAGCTTCTCTCCAGTTTTCATGGGAAGACATTTCCTTTCTCACCACAGGCCTCCAGGGCACCATTTAGTATCTCTTCACATATTCCTCAAAGACAGAGTTTGGAAGCGGGACAATGTAGAGTACGCTTTAATTCTGTGAAGTGAATGCACATATCAGAGAGCAGTTTCTTGGAATGCTTCTTTCTGGGTTTTACTTGAGGATAGTTCAATTTTTGCCATACTCATCAAAGCACTCAGAAATGTCATTTTTTCGGTTTTACAGGAACAGTGTTCAAACACTGCCTGATGAGAAAATACGTATCACTCCCTGAGTGGAATACACACATCACAAAGCAGTTTCACCGAAATCTCTCTGCATTAATTATCTGAAGATATTTCCATTTTCACCATAGTCCTGAATGTCCTCCCAAATGTCCCTTCACGGATCCATCCATGACAGAGTTTCCAAGCTGCATAATGTAAAGAAAGCTTTATCTGTGTGAGATGAATACACATATCACAGATCAGTTTCACAGAAAGCTTCTTTCCAGTTTTTGTCTGAGACTATTTACTTTTTCACAATAGGTGTGAATCTGCTCCCAAATATCCCTTGGTACATTTTCTCCAAAATGTTTTCCTGATGCTGTATGAGAAGAGAGGTATAACACTGTAAGTGGAATGCACACATCACAAAGCAGTTCCTCGGAAAGCTTCTCTCCATTTTCTATCTGAAGATATTTCCTTTTTCACTGTAAACCTGAAAGCGCTCCCGAATATCCCTTCACACACTGAACATAAACAGTATGAAAACTGGTCATTGCAAGAGAAGCTTATCTGAGTGAGAGGAATTCATATGACACACAGGAGTTTCACAGAAATCGTCGTTCATGTTTTTATCTGAGGATATTTAGTTCTCCATATTCTAAAGAGCATTCCCAAATGTCTCTCCTCAGATTCCAAAGAAACAGTGATTTCAAACTGCTCAATCCAAAGAATCGTTTTACTCTATGGGAGTAGAGTAAAACTGTCAAAAAGCAGTTGCTCAGAAAGCTTCTCTTCAGTTTTCAATGGAAGACATTTCCTTGCTCACCGCTGTCATCTGGGAGCCACTTTATATCCATTTCCAGATTCCACAAAGACAGAGTTTTCAAACTGGGCAACGTAGAGTAAGCTTTATTTCTGTGAAATGAATGCACATATCAGAGAGCAGTTTCTTGGAATGCTTCTTTCTGGGTTTTATTTGAGGACACTTCTCTTTCAGCCATAGTCCTCAATATGCTACAAAATATCACGTTTTCGGTTTTACAGGAACAGTGTTGAAACACGGCCTTATGAGAAAAGAGGTATATCTCCCTCAGTGGAATGCACACATCCCAAAGCATTTTCTCACAAAGCTTGTCTCTAATTTTTATATGAAGAGATTTCCGTTTTCACCATAGACCAGAAAGTGCTCCCGAATGTCCCTTTGCGGATCTGTCCTTGACGGAGTTTCCAAACTGCATAATATAAAGAAAGTTTTATCTATGTGAGATGAATAAACATATTTATCACAGAGTAGTTTCCCAGAAAGCTTCTTTCCCATTTTTGTTAGAGGGTAATTCCTTTTTCACAATAGCCATCTGTATACTCCTGAATGTCCCTAGCTTTTTCTCCAAAAGGGATTCCCCAATCCTCTATGAGAAGAAAAGTATGACTCTGTGAGTGGAATGCACACATCACAAAGCAGCTCCTCAGAAAGCTTCTCTCTAGTGTCTATTTGAAAATATTTCCGTTTTCACCATAAACCTCAAAGTGCTCCCAATATAGCTTCGCAGACTAAGCACATTGTTAGAATACTGATCAATGAAAAAAGAAGCTTAACTGTGTGAGTTGAAAACACATGACCAAGAGCAGTTTCACAGAAAGCTTCCTTCTGGTTTTCATCTGATGATATTTCTTTCTGCATATTCCAAAGAGTGTTCCCAAATGTCCTTCCTGAGATACCACAGAAACAGTGATTTCAAACTGCTCAATCCAAAAAATGGTTTAGCTCTATGAGATGAATACACACTTCACAAAGCTGTTGCTCAGAAAGTTTCTCTCCAGTTTTCAAACGAAGACATTTCCTTGCTCACCACAGTCCTCTGGGAGCCACTTAATATCCCTTCGCATTTTCCTCAAAGACAGAGTTTCCAAACTGGGCAATGTAGAGTATGCTTTTATTCTGTAAAGTGAATGCACACATCAGAAAGCAGTTTCTCGGGATGCTTCTTTCTGGGTTTTACTTGAGGATAGTTCACTTTTGGCCATAGACTTCAATGTACTCCGAAATATCACTTTTTCGGTTTTGCAGGAACAGTGCTCAAACACTGCCTTAAGAGAAAAGAGGTATAACTCCCTGAGTGGAATGCACACATCACAAAGCAGATTCTCAGAAAGCTTATCTGCACTACTTATCTGAAGATATTTCCATTTTCACCATAGTCCTGAATATCCTCCCCAATGTCCCTTTACGGATCCATCCATGACAGAGTTTCCAATCTGTCTAATGTAAAGAAAGCTTTATCTATGTGAGATGAATATACATATCACAGATCAGTTTCACAGAAAGCTTCTTTCTAGTTTTTGTCTGAGGCTATTTCCTTTTTCACCATAGGCGTCAATATGCTCCCGAATATCTCTTGGTACCGTTTTCTCCAAAATGTTTTCCCAATGCTGTATGAGAAGAGAGGTATAACACTCTGAGTGGAATGCACACATCACAAAGCAGATCCTCAGAAAGCTTCTCTCCACTTTTTATCTGAAGATATTTCCTTTTTCACTCTAAGCCTAAAAATGCTCCTGAATATCCCTTCTCATGCTATGCATAAACAGGATGAAAACTGGTCAATGCAAGAGAAGCTTAACTGAGTGAGAGGAATTCACACAACACACAGCAGTTTCACAGAAAGCGTCCTTCGGGTTTTTATCTGAGGATATTTAGTTCTCCATATTCTAAAGAGTGTTCCCAAATGTCTTTCCTCAGATTCCAAAGAAACATTGATTTCAAACTGCTCATTTCAAACAATGGTTTTACCCTATGAGATGAATGCACCTGTCACAAAGCAGTTGCTCAGAAACTTCTTTCCAATTTTTTGTCTGAGGATATTTCGTTTTTCAGCATAGCCATCCATATACTCCCGAATGTCCCTTGGTAGCTTTTTTTCCAAAAGGGATTCCTCAATCCTCTATGAGAAGAAAGGTATAATTCAGTGAGTGAAATGCACACGTCACAAAGCAGACCCTCAGAAAGTCTCTCTTCAGTTTCTGTCTGAACATATTTCCCTTTTCACCATAAGCCTCAAAGCACTCCCGAATACCCCTTCACTTGCTAAACATAAACAGGGTTAGAAAACTGCTCAATGAAAAGAGAGGGTTAAATGAGGGAGAGGAATTAAGACGACACAGAGGAGTTTCACAGAAAGCTTCCTTTTGCATTTTACCTGAGGATATTTCTTTTTCAAAATTCTAAGGAGTGTTCCCAAATGTCCTTCCTCAGATTCTACAAAAACAGTGATTTCAAACTGCTCAATCTAAAGAATGGTTTAACTCTATAAGATGAATACACACATCACAAAGCAGTTGTTCAGAAAATTTCTCTCCAGTTTGCATCGGAAGAAGTTTCCTTGCTCAACACACGACTCCGGGCGCCACATAATATCCCTTCACAGATTCCTTAAAAACAGAATTTCCAAACTGGACAACGTAGAGTAAGCTTTAACTCTGAAATGAATGCACATTGCAAGGAGCAGTTTCTTGGAAAGCTTCTCTTTGGGTTTTATTTGAGGATATTTCACTTTCTACAATAGTCTTTAATGCATTCTGAAATATCACTTTTTCGATTTTACAGGAACAGTGTTCAAACACTGCTTTATGAGAAAAGAGGTATAACTCCCTGAGTGGAATGCACACATCACAAAACTGTTTCTCAGAAAGTTTGTCTCCAGTTTTTATCTGAAGATATTTCCTTTTTCACCATGGGCCTGAATGTGCTCCCAAATGTCGCTTCGCGAATCCATCCATGTCGGAGTTTCAAAACTGCATAATAGAAGGAAAGTTTTATCTATGTTCAGTGAGTAAACATATCTATCACAAAACAGTTTCACAGAAAGCTCCTACCAGTTTTTGTATGAGGATATTTCCTTTTTCACCATAGCCGTCCAGATACTCCCGATTGTCCCATGGTAGCTTTTTCTCCAAAAGGGATTCCCCAGTCCTCTATGAGAAGAAAAGTGTAACTCTGTGAGTGGAATGAACACGTCACAAAGCAGCACCTCAGAAATCTTCTTTCCAGTTTCTATTTGAAGATATTTCCTTTTTCACTATAACCCTCAAAATGCTCTCAAGTATCCCTTAACTGACTAAAACAGTGTTAGAATACTGCTCAACGAAAACAGAAGCTTGTCTGTGCAAGTGGAATTCACATGACACAAAGAAGTTTCACAGAAAGCTTCCTTCTGGTTTTTATCGGAGGGTATTTCGTTTTTAGAATATTCTTTAGAGCATTCCCAAATATCCTTTATCAGGTTCCACACTAAGAATGATTTGAAACTGCTCAATCCAAAGAACTATTTAACTCTATGAGATGAATACACACATCACAAAGAAGTGGCTATGAAAGCGTCTCGTCAGTTTTCAATGAAAGACATTTTCTTGCATGCCACAGGCCTCAGGTTGCCACTTAATATCCCTTTACAGAATCCTCAAAAACAGACTTTTCAAACCAGGAAATGTAGAGTAATCTTTAACTCTCTGAATGAATGCACAAGTCAGAGAGCAGTTTCTTCAAATACTTCTTTCTGGGTTTTATTTCAGGATATTTCACTTTTCACCATAGTCTTCCATGCGCTCCGAAATATTACATTTTTGGTTTTACAGGCACAGTGTTCAAACACTGCCTTAGGAGAAAAGTGGAATAACTCCCTGAGTGGAATGCACACGTCACAAAAGCAGTTTCTAAGAAAGCCTCTATCCAGTTATATCTGCAGTTATCTCCTTTTCTCCGTAGGCCTGAATGTGCCCCCGAATGTCCCTTCGCATATACATCCATGAGAAAAATCCCAAACTGCATAATATAAGGAAAGATTCATCTGTGTGAGATGAATAAACATACCTATCACAAAGCAGTTTCACAGAAATCATCTTTCAATTTTTTGTCTGAGGGTATTTCTTTTTCACCATGTCCATCCATATACTCCCGAATATCCCTTGGTAGCTTTTTTTTCCAAATGGGATTCTCAAATCCTCTACGAGAAGAAAGGTACATTTCTATGAGTGGAATGCACATGTCACAAAGCAGCTCCTCGGAGAGCTTCTCTCTAGTTTCTATCTGAAGTTATTTTGGTGTTCACCATAAGCCTCAAAAAGCTCCGAAATATCCCTTCACAGACTAAACAAAAACAGTGTTAGCATACTGCTCAATGAAAACAGAAACTTAACTGTGCGAGTGGAATTCACAGGACACAGAGCAGTTTCACAGAAAGCTTCCTTCTGGTTTCTATCTGAGGTTATTTCTTTTTCTGGATATTCTAAAGAGCATTCCCAAATGTCCTTTCTAAGATTCCACAGGAAGTGTGATTTCAAACTGCTCAATTCAAAGAATGATTTAACTCTATGAGATGAATACAAACATCACCAAACAGTTGCTCAGAAAGCTTCTCTCCAATTTTCAATGGAACACATTTCCTTGCTCGCCACAGACTTCCTGTTGCCACTTAATATCCTTTCACAGAATCCTCAAAGATAGACTTTCCAAACTGGGAAATGTAGATTAAGCTTTAACTCTGTGAAATGAATGGACATGTCAGAGAGTAATTTCTTGGAACGCTTCTTTCTGGGGTTCATTGGACGACATTTCACTTTTTGCCATAGTCTTCAACGTGCTCCAAACATCACTTTTTTCACTTTTGCAGAAACAGTGTTCAAACAGTGCCTTATGAGAAAAAAGGTATAAATCCCTGAGTGGAATGCACACATCACCAAACAGTTTCTCGGAAAGCTTCTCTCCAGTTTTTATCTGATGATATTTCCTTTTTCACCATAGGCCAGAATGTGATCCCGAATATCCCTTTGTGGATTCGTCCATGACAGTGTTCCCAAGCTGCGTAGTGTAAAGAAAGCTTTATCTCTGTGAGAAGAATACACATATCACAGAGCAGTTTCACAGAAAGCTTCTTTCCAGTTTTAGTATGGGGCTATTTCCCTTTTCACCATGTTCGCCAATATGCCTCCGAATATGTCTTGGTACCATTTCCTCCAAAAGGGATTCACCGATGCTGTATGAGAAGAGAGGTATAACACTGTGAGTGGAATGCATAGGTCATGAAGCAGTTCCTCTTAAAGCCTCTCTCCAGTTTCTATCTGAACATATTTCCTTTTTCACCATAATCTCAAAGTGCTTCTGAATATCCCTTCGAACGCTAAACATAAACAGTGTTAGAGAACTGGTCAATGAAAAGAGAACCTTAACTGAGTGAGAGGAATTCACAAGATATATAGCAGTTTCACAGAAATCTTCCTTCTGGTTTTTATCTGAGGCTATTTCTTTCTCCATATTCTAAGGACCGTTCCCAAATGTCCTAACACAGAGTCCATAGAAACAGTGATTTCAAACTGCTCAATCCAAAGAATGATTTAACTCTATGAGATGAATACACATGTCACAAAGAAGTTGCTCAGAAAGCTTCTCTCCAGTTTTCAACAGAAGACATTTCCTTGCTCACCTTAGGCCTCCGGGCACCAATTAATATCCCTTCGCAGATTCCTCAAGAGAGACTATCCAAACTGGGCAACGTAGAGTAAACTTTATCTCTGTGAAATAAATGCACATGTAAGAGAGAAATATCTTAGAACGATTCCTTCTGGATTTTATTTGAGGATAGTTCACTTTTGGCCATAGTCTTTAAAGTGCTCCAAAATATCACTTTTTCAGTCTTACAGGCACAGTGTTCAACCACTGCCTTATGAGAAAAGAAGTATAACTACCTGAGTGGAATGCACACATTACAAAGTAGTTTCTCAGAGTTTCTCTCCTGTTTTTATCTGAAGATATTTCCTTTTTCACCATAGGCCTGAATGTGCCCCCGAGTGTCCCTTTGTGGATCCATTCATGATGGAGATTCCTAACTGCGTAATATAAAAAGGTTTTATCTATGTGAAATCAATAAGCATATCTATCACAAAGCAGTTTCACAGAAAGCTTCTTTCCAGTTTTGTCTGGTGATATTTCCTTTTTAAGCATAGCCATCCATATACTCCTGAATGTCCCATGGTAGCCTTTTCTCCAAAAGGGATTCCCCAATCCTCTATGAGAAGAAAGGTATAACTTTTTGAGTGGAGTGCACATGTCACAAAGCAGCTCCTCGGAAAGCTTCTCTTCAGTTTCTATCTGAAGATGTTTCCGTTTTCACCATAAGCCTCAAAGTACTCCCGAATATCCCTTCAGAGTTTGAAAAAAAACATGTTAGAATACTGCTCAAGGAGAAGGGAAGCTGAACTGTGTGGTGGAATTCACATGACACAGAGCAGTCTCACAGAAAGCTTCCTTCTGTTTTTTATCTGAGGGTATTTCTTTTTAACATATTCTAAAGAGTGTTCCCAAATATCCTTTCTCAGATTCCTCAGAAACAGTGATTTCAAACTCTTCAATCCAAAGAATGATTTAACTCTATGAGAATAATACACACAACACAAAGCAGCTGCTCAGAAAGCTTCTCTCCACTTTTCAACGTAAGACATTTCCTTCCTCACCACAGGCCTCCAGGAGCCTCTTAATATCCCTTCACAGATTCCTCAAAGACAGAGTTTCCAAACTGGGCAATGCAGTGTAAGCTTCAACTCTCTGAAATGAATGCACACATCAGAGAGCAGTTTCGTGGAACACTTCTTTCTGGGTTTTATTTGAGGAGAGTTCTCTTTTCTCCATAGTCTTCAATGCGCTCTGTAATATCACATTTTAGGTTTTACAGAAACATTGTTCAAACACTGCCTTATGAGAAAAGAGGTATAACTCCCTGAGTGGAATGCACACATCAAAAAGCAGTTTCTCAGAAAGCTTCTCTCCAGTTTTTATCTGAAGATATTTCCATTTTCAACATAGGCCTGAATGTACACCCGAATGTCCCTTTGCAGATCTGTCCATGACAGAGTCACTAAGCTGTGTAAGGTAAAGAAAGGTTTATCAATATCAGGTGAATAAACATAGTAAAAAGCAGATTCACAGAAAACTTCTTTCCAGTTTTCATCTGCTGTTATTCCCTTTTTCACTATACTCCTGAATTTGCTCCTGAATGTCCCTTCACAGATCCGTCCATGACAGAGTTTCCAAGCTGCATAACATAAAGAGAGATTTATCTATGTGAGATGAATACACATACAACAGAGCATTCACAGAAAGCTTCTTTACAGTTTCAGTCTGAGGCTATTTCCTTTTTCGTCAATATGCCACTAAATATCTCTTGGTACCTTTTCCTCCAAAAGTATTTCCGTGAATCTATATGAGAAGAGATGTATAACACTGTGAGTGGAATGCGCACGTCACAATGTATTTCATCAGAAAGCTCCTCTCCAGTTTGTATCTGAACATATTTCCTTTTTAACCATAAGCCTCAAAGTGCTCCCGAATATCCCTTCGCACGCTGAACATCAACAGCAATAGAAAACAGCTCAATGAAAAGAGAAGCTTAACTGAGTGAAAGGAAGTCACACGACACATAGCAGTTTTCCAGAAAGTTTCCTTCTGGTTTTTATCTGAGGATATTTCTTTCTCCATATTCTAAAGAGTGTTCCCAAGTGTCCTTCCTCAGATTCCACAGTCGCAGTGATTTCAAACTGCTCAATTCAAAGAATGATTTAACTCTATAAGATGAATACACACATCACAAAGCAGTTGCTCAGAAAGCTTCTCTCCAGGTTTTATCGGAAGACATTTCCTAGCTCACCAGAGGCCTCTGGACGCCACTTAATATCTCTTTGCAGATTCTTCAAAAGCAGAATTTCCAATCTGGGCAACATAGAGCAAAAATTAACTCTGTGAAATTAATGCACATATCAGAGAGCTGCTTCCTGGAACGCTTCTTTCTGTGTTTCATTTGAGTATGTTTCACTTTTCGCCATAGTCCTCTATGCACTACGAAATATCACTTTTTCAGTATTACCAGAACAGTGTTCAAACACTGCCTTATGAGAAAAGAGATATAACTCCCTAAGTGGAATGCACACATCAGAAAGCAGATTCTCAGAAAGCTACTCTCCAGTTTTTATCTCAGGTTATTTCCTTTTTCACCAAAAGCCTGAATGTGCTCCCAAATGTCCCTTCGAGCATCCATCCATGATAGAGTTTTGAAACTGCATAAAATAAAAAAAGTTTTATCTATGTGAGATAAATAAATATAGCAAAAAGCAGATTCACAGAAAGCTTCTTTCCAGTTTTTGTCAAGGGATACTTCCTTTTTCGCTGTAGTCCTGAATGTGCTCCCAAATGTCCCTTCGCGGTCCGTGCATGACAGAGTTTCCAAGCTGCGTAATGTAAAGAAAGCTTTATCTATGAGAGATGAATACACATATCACAGAGCAGTTTCACCAAAAGCTTCTTTCCAGTTTTTGTCTGAGGCTATTTCCCTTTTAACCATAGGCATCAATATGCTCCCGGATATCCCCTGGAAGCTTTTTCTCCAAAAGGGTTTCCCCGATGCTGTATAAGAAGAGAGGTATAACACTGTGAGCGGAATGCACATGTCACAAAGCAGTTCCTTGGAAAACTTCTCTTCAGTTTCTATCTGAACATATTTCCTTTCTCACCATAAGCCTCAAAGTGCTCTCGTGTATCCCTTCACACACTAAACATAAACAGTGTTAGAAAACTGCCCAATGAAAAGAGAAGCTTAATTGAGCGAGTGGAATTCACACAATACATAGCAGTTTCACAGAAAGTTTCCTTCTGGTTTTATCTGAGGATATTTCTTTCTCCTTATTCTAAAGAGTATTCCTATGATTCCACAGAAACAGTGATTTCATACTGCTCAATACAAAGAATGGTTTAACTCTATGAGATGAACACACCCATCACAAAGCAGTTGCTCAGAAAGCTTCCCTCCAGTTTTCATTGGAAGATATTTCCTTGCTCAACACAGGCCTCCGTGGTCCACTTATTATCCCTTTGCAGATTCCTCAAAGACAGAGTTTCCAAACTGGGCAATGTAGAGTAAGTTTTAACTCTGTGAAATGAATGCACATATCAGAGAGCTGTTTCCTGGAACGCTTTTTTCTAGGTTTTACTTAAGGATATTTCACTTTTCACCCTAGTCTTCAATGTGCTCTGAAATATCACTTTTTCGGTTTTACAGGAACAGTGTTCAAACACTGTCTTAGGAGAAAAGATGTATAACTCCGTGAGTGGAATGCACACATCATAAAGCAGTTTCTCAGAAACTTCTCTCTAGTTTTTATCTGACGATATTTCCTTTTTCACCATAGGCTTGAAAGTGAACTCATATGTCCCATTGCAGATCCATCCATGACGGAGTTTCCAGGCTGCGTGATGTAAGGAAAGTTTTATCTATGTGAGGTAAATAAACATAACAAAAAACAGATTCACAGCAAGCTTCTTTCCAGTTTTTATCTGAAGATGTTACATTTTTCACCATAGTCCTGAATGTACTCCCGAAAGTCCCTTCGGGACATTCATGGATCCTTCCATGACGGAGTTTCCAAGTTGCATAATGTAAAGAAAGTTTTATCTATGTGAGATGAAAAAGATAGCAAAAAACAGATTCACAGAAAGCTTCTTTCCAGTATTTATCTGAAGATATTTCCTTTTTCATCACAGTCCTGAATGTGTTCCCAAATGTCCCTTTACAGATCCCTCCATGACAGAGTTTCCCAGCTGCGTAATGTGAAGAAAGCTTTATCTATGTGAGATGAACTAAACATATCTATCACAAAGCTGTTTCACAGAAAGCTTCTATCCAGTTTTGGCCGGATATTATTTCCTTTTTCTCCATAGCCATCCATGTACTCCTGAATGTCCCTTGGTAGTTTCTTCTCCAAAAGGAATTCCCCAATCCTCTATGAGGAGAAAGGTATAACTCTGTGAGTGGAATGCACACATCTCAAGGTAGCTCCTCGGAAACCTCTCTAGTTTTTATCTGAAGATATTTCCATTTTGACCATCAGCCTTAAAGCACTCCCGAATATCCCTTCTCAGACTACACAAAAACAGTGTTAGAATACTGCTCAATAAAAAGAGAATTTGAACTATGTGAGTGGAATTCACTTGACACAGAGCCATTTCACAGAAACTTTCTTCTGGTTTTTATCAGACAATACTTCTTTTTTAGCATTTTCTAACGAGCATTCCCAAATGTTCTTTCTCAGGATCCACAGAAACAGTGATTTCAAACTACTCCATCCAAAGAATGATTTATCTCTATGAGATGAATAAACACATCACAAAGCACTTTCTCAGAAAGCTTCTCTCCAGTTTTCAACGGAATACATTTCCTTGCTCACCACATGATTCCAGGCGCCACTTAATATCCCTTCGCAGATTCCTCAAAGACAGAGTTTCCAAACTGGGCATAGTAGAGTAAGCTTCAACTCTGTGAGATGAATGCACATATCAGAGAGCAGTTTCTTGGAATGCTTCTTTATGGGTTTTATTGGAGGATATTTTACTTTTTGCCATAGTCTTCAATGCGTTCCGAAATATCACATTTTTGGTTTTACAAGAACAGTGTTCAAACACTGCCTTATGAGAAAAGTGGTATAACTCCCTTAGTGGAATGCACCATCACAAAGCAGTTTCTCAGAAAGCTTATCTCCGGTTTTTATCTGAGGATATTTCCTATCTCACCATAATCTTGAATGTGCTCCTGAATGTCCCTTCTCGGAACCATCCATGGTGAAGTTTCCAAGCTGCGTAATGTAAAGAAAGCTTTATCTATGTGAGATGAATACACGTATCACAGAGTAGTTTCACAAAAAGCTTCTTTCCAGTTTTTGTCTGAGGCTATTTCCCTCTCCACCATAGGCACCAATATGCCCCCGAATATCCCTTGGTATCTTTTTCTCCAAAAGAATTTCCCTGATGCTGTATGAGAAGAGAGATATAACACTGTGAGTGGAATGCACATGTGACAAAGCGGTTCCTTGGAAAGCCCGTCACCAGTTTCTATCTGTACATATTTCCTTTCTCACCATAAGTCTCAAAGGGCTCCCGAATATCCCTTCACCCGTTAAACATAAAGAGTGTTAGAAAACTTCTCAATGAAAAGAGAAGCTTAACTGAGTGAGAGGAATTAAGACGACACATAGCAGTTCCAAGGAAAGCTTCCTTCTGGTTTTTATCTGAAGATATTTCTTTCTTCATATTGTAAGAGTGTTCTACGATGTCCTACCTCAGATACCACAGAAACAGTTATTTCAAACTGCTGAATCCAAAGAATACTTTAGCTCTCTGAGATGAATACACACATCTTTGCTCAGAAATCTTCTCTCCAGTTTTCATCGGGAGACATTTCCTTGCTCACCACAGGCCTCCAGGTGCCACCGAATATCTCTTCACAGATTCCTCAAAGACAGAGTTTCCAAACAGGGCAATTTAGAGTAAGCTTTAACTCTGTGAAATGAACGCACACATCAGAGAGCAATTTCTTGGAATGCTTCTTTCTCGGTTTTATTTGAGGATATTTCACATTTTGCACTAATCTTAAATGCACACTGAAATATCACTTTTTCAGTTTTACAGGAACAGTGTTCACACACTGCCTTAGGAGAAAAAGTTATAACTCCCTGATTGGAATGCACACATCACAAAGCAGTTTCTCAGAAAGCTTCTCTCCAGTTTTTATCTGAAGATATTTCCTTTTTCACCAGAGGCCTGAATGTGCTGCTGAATGTCCCTTCGCTGATCCATCCATGACGAAGTTTCCAAACTGTGTAATATAAAGAAAGTTTTATGTCTGTGAAATGAGTAAACACATCTATCACAAAGCAGTTGCATATAACGCGACTTTCGAGTTTTTGTCTGAGGATATTTCCTTTTTCACCATAGTCGTCCATATACTCCCGAAGGTCCCTATTTAGCTTTTTCTCCAAGAGGGATTCTCCAATCCTCTATGAGAAGGAAGGTATAACTCTGAGTGGAATGCACACATCACAAAGCAGATCCTCTGAAAGTTTCTCTCCAGTTTCTATCTGAAGATATTTCCGTTTTCACCATAAGCCTCAAACTGCTCCCAAATATATCTTCCCCGACTAAACAGAGTGTTAGAAAACTGCTCAATGAAAAAGACAAGCTTAACTGAGTGAAAGGAATTCACATGACACAAAGCAGTTTCACAGAAAGCTTCCTTCTGCTTTTTATCTAAGGATATTTCTTTCTCCATATTCTAAAGAGCATTCCCAGATATTCGTCTGTAGATTCCACAGAAACAGTGATTTCAAACTGCTCAATCCAAACAATGGTTTAACTCTATGACATGAATACACATATCAAAAAGCAGTTGCTCAGAAAATTTCTCTCCAGTTTTCATCTGAAGATATGTCCTTGCCCACCACAGGCCTCTGGGCGCCAAAAAACATCCCTTCACAGATTCCTCAGAGACAGAGTTTCCAAATTGGGTAATGTAGAGTAAGCTTTAACTCTGGGAAATCAATTCTCATATCAGAGATCAGATTCTTGGAACGCTTCTTTCTTGATTTTATCTGAGGATATTTCACTTTTCACCATAGTCTTCAAAGCTCTCCGAAATATCTCAGTTTTTCAGGAACAGTGTTCAAACACTGGGAAAAGATGTATAACTCCCTGAGTGGAATGCACACATCACAAAGCAGTTTCTTAGAAAGTTTCTCTCCTGCTTTTATCCGAAGAGATTTCCATTTTCACCATAGGCATGAAAGTGTCCCGAATGTCCCTTTGTAGATCCATCCATGATGGAGTTTCCAAACTGCATGATATAAAGTTTTATCTACGTCAGATGAATACACATATCTATCACAAAGCAATTTCACAGAAAGCTTCTTTCCAGGTTTGGTCTGAGGATATTTCTTTTTTCACAGTAGCTGTCCATATACTACTGAATGTCCCTTGGTATCTTTTTCTCCAAAAGGGATTCCCCAATCCTCTATGAGAAGAAAGACATAACTCTATGAGTGGAATGCACATGCCCCAAAGCAGCTCCTCAGAAAGCTTCTTTCCAGTTTCTATCTGAAGATATTTCCATTTTCACGATAAGCCTCAAAACGCTCCTGAATATCACTTCGAAGACTAAATACAGTGTTAGCACACGGCTCAATGAAAGGAGAAGCTGAACTGTGTGAGTTAAATTCAAACAACACAGAGCAGTTTCACAGAAAGCTTCCTTCTGGTTTTTCTCTGAGGGTATTTCCTGATCAGCATATTCTAAAGAGCATTCCCAAATGTCCTTTCTCAGATTCCACAGAAACAGTGATTTCAAACTGCTCAATCCAAAGAATGATTTAACTCTCTGTGATGAATACACACATCACAAAGCAGTAACTCAGAGGGCTTCTGTCCAGTTTTCATTGGAAGATATTTCCTTGCTTACCATAGACCTCTGGGTGCCACTTACTATCCCTTTGCAGATTTCTCAAAGACAGAGTTTCCAAACTGGGCAACATAGAGTAAATTTTAACTCTGTGAAATGAATGCACATATCAGAGAGCAGATTCTTGAAACGCTTCTTTCTGGGTTTTATCTGAGGATATTTCACTTTCTCCATAGTTTTCAATGTGCTCCAAAATATCACTGTTTTGGTTTTACAGGAACAGTGTTCAAACAGTGCCTTATGAGAAAAGAGGTATAACTCCCTGAGTGGATTGCACACATCACAAAGCAGTTTCTCAGAAAGTTTCTCTCTTATTTTTATCTGAAAATATTTCCTTTTTCACCAGAGGCCTGAATTTGCTCCCGAATGTCCATTCGTGGATCCGTCCATGATGGAGTTTCCAAACTGCGTAATATAAAGAAACTTTTATCTATGTGAGATGAAAAAACATATCTATCACAAAGCAGTTTCACAGAAATCTTCTTTCCAGTTTTTGTCTGGGTACCTTTCCTTTTTCACCATAGTCCTGAATGTGCTCCCGAATTTCCCTTCATGGATCCATCCGTGACAGAGTTACCAAGCTGCGTAATGTGAAGAAAGCTTTATCTATGTGAGATGAGTACACGTAGCACAGAGCAGTTTCAGAAAAAGCTTCTTTCCAGTTTTTGTCTCAGGCTATTTCTCTTTTCACCATAGGCCCCATTATGCTCCCAGTTATCCCTCGGTACCTTTTTCTCCAAAAGGGTTTCTCCGGTGCTGTATGAGAAGAAAGGTATAATTCTGTGAGTGCAATGCACAAGTCACAAAGCAGCTCCTCAGAAAGCATCTCTCCAGTTTCTATCTGAAGGTATTTCCGTTTTCACCATAAGCCTCGAAGCACTACCGAATATCCCTTAGGAGATGAATCTAAAACATTGTTAGAATACTGCTAAATGAAAACAGAAGCTTAACTGGGTAAGTGGAATTCAAAAGACACAGAGCAGTTTCACAAAATGCCTCCTTCTGGTTTTTATCTGAGGGTCTTTCTTTTTCAGCATATTCGTAACTGTGTTCCCAAATATCCTTTCTCAGGTTCCACAGAAACAGTGATTTCTACCTGCTAAATCCAAAGAATGATTTAACTCTGAGATAAATACATACATTACAAAGCAGTTGCTCACAAAGCTTCTCTCCAGTTTTCAACAGAAGACATTTCCTTGCTCAACACAGGCCCCCAGGCACCACTAACTAACCCTTTGCAGATTAATGAAAGACAGAGTTTCCAAACTGGGCAATGTAGAGTAAGCTTTAACTCTGTGAAATTAATGCACATATCAGAGAGCAGATTCCTGGAATGCATCTTCCTCGGTTTTACTTGATTACATTTCACATTTCACCGTAGTCTTCAAGATGCTACGAAATATCACATTTTCGGTTTTACAGGAATAGTGTTCAAACACTGCCTTATAGGAAAAGAGGTATAAATTCCTGAGTGGAATGTACACATCACGAAGTAGTTTCTCAGAAAGTTTCTCTCCAGTTCTCATCTGATGATATTTCCTTTTTCACCCTAGGCCCAAATGTGATCCCGAATATACCTTTGCGGATCCATCCATGATGGAGTTTCCAAGCAGTGCAATGTAAAGAAAGCTTTATATATGTGTGATGAACAACATAGCAAAAAGCAGATTCACAGAAAGCTTCTTTCCAGTTTTTCTCTGAAGATATTTCCTTTTTCACCATAGTCCTGAATGTGCTCCCGAAGGTCCCTACACAGATCCGTTCAGGACAGAGTTTTCAAGCTGAGTAATGTAAAGATGTAAGATGAATGCACATATCACAGAGCAGTTTACAGAAACCTTCTTTCCAGTTTTTGTCTGAAGCTATTTCCCTTTTTGCCGTAGGCGTCAATATGCTCCTGAATATCACTTGGTACTTTTTTCTCCAAAAGGATCTCCCCAATGCTGTATGAGAAGAGAGGAATAATGCTGTGACTGGAATGCACACGTCACAAATCAGCTCCTACGAAAGCTTCCCTACAGTTTCTATCAGAACATATTTGCTTTTTCACCATAAGCCTCAAAACGTTTCCGAATATCTCTTCCCATGCTAAACATAAACAGGATTAGAAAACTACTCAATGAAAAGAAAGGCTTAACTGAGTGAGAGGAAATAAGACGACACAGAGCAGTTTCAGAGAAAGCTTCATTCCGGGTTTTACCTGAGGATATTTCTTTCTCCATATTGTAGTGAGCGTTCCCAAATGTTCTTCCTCAGATTTCACAGAAACAAGGATTTCAAACTGCTCAATCCAAATAAAATTTAAACACTATGAAACGAATACACACATCACAAATCAATTGCTCAGAAAGTTTCTCTCCAGTTTACATCGGAAGATATTTCCTTGCTCACAAGATGCCTCCAGGCATCACTTAATATTCCTTCATGGATACCTCAAAGACAGAGCCTCCAAACTGTGCAATGTAGAGCAGGCTTTAACTCTTTGAAATGAATGCACATATCAGAGAGCAGTTTCTTGGAACGCTTGTCTTTGGGTTTTATTTGAGAATATTTCACTTTTCGCCATAGTCTTCAATAAGGTCCAGAATATCACATTTTCAGTTTTATAGGAACAGTGTTCAAACACTGCCTTAGGAGAAAAGAGGTATAACTCCCTGAGTGGAATGCACACATCACAAAGCAGTTTGTCAGAAAGCTTGTATCCAGTTTTGATCTGAGGATATCTCCTTTTTCACTGTAGGTCTGAATGTGCTTCTGAATTTCCCTTCATGGATCCGTCCATTACACAGTTTCCAAACTGCACAATATAAGGAAAATTTTATCTATGTGAGATGAGTAAACATATGTTTCACAAAGCAGTTTCACAGAAATCTTCTTTCCAGTTTTTGTCTGAGCATATTTCCTTTTTCACCATAGCCGTCCATATACTCCCGAATGTCCCCTGATAGTTTTTTTTCCAAAAGGGATTCCCCATTCCTCTATGAGTAGTGAAGTATAACTCCATGAGTGAAATGCAAACGTCACAAAGTAGTTGCTTGGAAATCTTCTCTCCAGTTTCTGTCTGAAGATATTTCTGTTTTCACCATAAGCCTCAAAGCACTCCCAACTCTCCCTTAGCTAACTAAGCTAAAACACTGTTAGAATATTGCTCAATGAAAACAGAAGCTTAACTGTGTGAGTGGAATTCACGTGACACAGAACAGTTTCAAAAAAAGCTTCCCTCTAGTTTTTATCAGAGGGTATTTCTTTTTCAGCATATTCTTAAGAGCGTTCCCAAATGTCTTTTCATTCCCAAATGTCTTTTCTCAGTTTCCATAGAAAGAGTGATTTCAAACTGCTCAATCCAAATAATGATTTAATTCTATGAGATGAATACATACATCTCAAAGCAGTTTCTCAGAAAGCTTCTCTCCAGGTGTCTACAGAAGACATTTCCTCTCTTGCCACAAGCCTCCAGTCACTGCTTAATATCCATTTGCAGAATCCTGAAACACAGACTTTCCAAACTGGGAAATGTAGAGTAAGCTTTAACTCTCTGAAATGAATGCATATGTGAGAGAGCAGTTTCTTGGAACGCTTCTTTCTGGGTTTTATTTCAGGATATTTCACTTTTCACCATAGTCTTAATAGCACTGCAAAATATTACTTTTCCGGTTTTACAGGAACAGTGTTCAAACACTGCCTTATGAGGAAAGAGGTATAACTCCCTGAGTGGAATTCACACATCATGAAGCAGTTTCTCAGAAAGTTTCTCTCCAATTTTTATCTGAAGATATCTCTTTTTCACCATAGGCCTCAATGGGTTCCTGAATGTCCCTTCGAGGATCCCTCCACAACAAAACTTCCAAACTGTGTAATATAAGGGAAGAATTATCTGTGTGAGATGAATAAACATATCTATCACAAAGCTGTTTCACAGAAACCTTCTTTCCAGTTTTTTCTGAGGATATTTCCTTTTTCACCATAGCCATCCATATAATCCCGAATGTCTCCTGATAGCTTTTTCCCCAAAAGGGATTCCCCACTGCTCTATGAGAAGAAAAGTGTAACTCTGTGAGTGGAATGAACACGTCACAAAGCAGCTCTTCGGAAATTTTCCCTCCAGTTTCCATCCTAAGATATTTCCACTTTCACCATAAGCCTCAAAGTGCTCCGAGTATCCCTTAGCTGATTAAACTAAAACAGTGATAGAATACTGCTAAATGAAAACAGAAGCTTAACTGTGTGAGTAGAATTAACATGACACAGAGCACTTTCACAGAAAGCTTCCGAGGTTATTTCTTTTTCAGGGTATTCTTTATTTTATTTTATTTTTTTGAGGTGGAGTCTCGCTCTGTCGCCCAGGCTGGAGTGCTGTGGCCGGATCTCAGCTCACTGCAAGCTCTGCCTCCTGGGTTCCCGCCATTCTCCTGCCTCAGCCTCCCGTGTAGCTGGGACTACAGGTGCCCACCACCTCGCCTGGCTAGTTTTTTGTATTTTTTTAGTAGAGACGGGGTTTCACCGGGTTAGCCAGGATGGTCTCGATCTCCTGACCTTGTGATCCACCCGCCTTGGCCTCCCAAAGTGCTGGGATTACAGGCTTGAGCCACCGCGCCCGGCCCAGGATATTCTTAAGAGCATTCCCAAATGTCTTTTCTCAGGTTCCTCAGAAAGTTTGATTTGAAAATGCTTAATCCAAAGTATGATTTAACACAATGAGATAAACACACACATCACAAAGCTGTTGCTCAGAAAGCTTCTCTCCAGTTTTCAACACAAGACATTTCCTTGTTCGCCAGCAGCCTTGGGTCATCATTTAATATCCCTTCACAGAATCTTCAAAGACAGACTTCCCAAACTGGGAAATGTACAGTAAGCTTTAACTCTGTGAAATGAATGGACATGTCAGAGAGCAGTTTCTTGGAATGCTTCTTTCCGGATTTTATTGGATGACATTTCACTTTTTGCCATAGTCTCCAATGTGTTCCAAATATCACATTTTTAGTTGTACAGGAACAGTGTTCAAACAGTTTCTTATGAGAAAAAAAGTATAACTCCCTGAGTGGAATGCACACATCACCAAGCAGTTTCTCAGAAAGTTTCTCTCCAGTTTTTATCTGATGATATTTCCTTTATCACCATAGGCCGGAATGTGATCCGAAATATCCATCACAGATCCATCCATGATGTAGTTTTCAAGCTGCATAATGTAAGCAAAGTTTTATCTATGTGAGATGCATAAATATATCTATCACAAAACATTTACACAGAAAGCTTCCTTTCAGTTTTTGCCTGAGAATACTTCCTTATTCACCGTTGCCTTCCATATGATGAATGTCCCTTGGTAGTTTTCTCTCCAAAGGGATTTCATAATCCTCTATGAGAAAAATGATATAACTCTATGAGTGGAATGCACACATCACAAAGCAGTTCCTTGGAAAACTTCTCTCCAGTTTCTATCTGAAGGTATTTCCTGTTTCACCATAAGTCTCAAAGTGCTCCCGAATATCCCTTCACACGCTAAACATAAACCGGTTTAGAAAACTGTTCAGTGAAAAGAGAGGCTTAACTTAGCAAGGGGAATTAAGACAACAAGGAACAGTTTCACAGAAAGCTTCCTTCTGGATTTTACCTGAGGATATTTCTTTCTCCATAATCTAAGGAGCATTGCCAAATATCCTTCCTCATATTCCACAAAAACAGTAATTTCAAACTGCCCAATCCAAAGAATGGTTTAACTCTATGAGATGAATACACACATCACCAAACAGTTGCTCAGAAACCTTC
This sequence comes from Theropithecus gelada, assembly GCF_003255815.1. NCBI lineage: Eukaryota > Metazoa > Chordata > Mammalia > Primates > Cercopithecidae > Theropithecus > Theropithecus gelada. The sequence continues at coordinate 845,114 of NC_037681.1, forward strand.
TCTCCAGTTTTCATCGGAAGACGTTTCCTTGCTCACCACATGCTTCTGGGCGCCACTTAATATCCTTTCACAGATTCCTCAAAGATAGAGTTTCCAAACTGGGCAATGTAGAGTAAGCTTTAATTCTGTGAAATGAATGCACATATCAGAGAATAGTTTCTTGGAATGCTTCTCTCTGGGTTTTATTTGAGGATATTTCACTTTTCGCCATAGTCTTCAATGCGCTCCAAAATATCACATTTTCGGTTTTACAGGCACAGTGTTCAAACACTGCCTTATGAGAAAAGAGGTATAACTCCCTGAGTGGAATGCACACCTCACAAAGCAGTTTCTCAGAAAGCTTCTTTCCAGGTTTTATCTGATAACATTTCCTATTGCACCATAGGCCTGAATATGCTCCCGAATGTCCCTTCGCGAATCTGTCCATGATGGCACTTCAAAACTGCATAATAGAAGGAAGGTTTTATCTATGTGAGATGAATAGACGTATCTATCACAAAGCATTTTCTTTTTTTTTTTTTTTTTTTTGAGGCGGAATCTCTCTCTGTCGCCCAGGCTGGAGTGCAGTGGCGCAATCTCGGCTCACTGCAAGCTCCGCCCCCCGGGTTCCCGCCATTCTCCTGCCTCAGCCTCCCAAGTAGCTGGGACTACAGGCGCCGCCACCACGCCCGGCTAATTTTTTTGTATTTTTAGTAGAGACGGGGTTTCATTGTGTTAGCCAGGATGGTCTCGATCTCCTGACCTCGTGATCCGCCCGTCTCGGCCTCCCAAAGTGCTGGGATTACAGGCTTGAGCCACCGCGCCCGGCCTCACAAAGCATTTTCACAAAAAGCTTCTTTCCAGTTTTTGTCTGAGGAGATTTCCTTTTTCACCATAGGCGTCCATATAATCCTGAACATCCTCTCGTAGCATTTTCTCCAAAAGGGATTCCCCTATCCTCTATGAGAAGAAAAGTATAACTATATGAGTGGAATGCACATGTCACAAAGCAGCTCCTCAGAAATCTTCTCTCCAGGTTCTATCTGAGGATATTTCCCTTTTCACCATAAACCTCAATGTGCTCCCGAGTATCCCTTAGCTGACTAACCTAAAAGAGTGTTAGAATACTGCTCAATGAAAACAGAAGCTTAACTGTGCAAGTGGACTTCACGTGACCTAGAACAGTTTCACAGAAAGTATCCTTCAGTGTTTTTTTGGAGGGTATTTCTTTTTCAGTATATTCTTAGGAACGTTCCAAATGTCCTTTTTCAGATTCCACAGAAACAGCGATTTCAAAGTATTCAATCCAAAGAATGATTTAACCCTATGAGATGAATACAGACATCACAAAGCAGTTGCTCAGAAAGTTTCTCTCCAGTTTTCAATGGAAGACATTTCCTTGCTCACCACAGGTCTCCAGTCGCCATTTCATATCCGTTCGTAAATCCTCAATGACAGACTTTCCAAACTGAGAAATGTGGAGTAAGCTTTGTCTCTCTGAAATGAATGCGCATGTCAGCGAGCAGTTTCTTGGAGCTCTTCTTTCTGGGTTTTATTTCAGGATATTTCACTTTTTGCCGTAGTCTTCAATGCGCTGCAAAATATCACTTTTTCAGTTTTACAGAAACAGTGTTCAAACACTCCTTACGAGAAATGAGGTATAAGTCCCTGAGTGGAATGCACACATCACAAAGCAGTTTCTCAGAAAGCTTCTCTGCAGTTTTTATCTTAAGATATTTCCTATTTCCCCACAGGCCTGTATATGCTCCTGACATTCCATTCGCGAATACGCCCATGAGACAGTGTCAAAATTACATAATAGAAAGAAAGTTTTATCTATGTGAGATGAATAGACACATCTATCCCAATGCTGTTACACAGAAAGCTTCTTTCCAGTATTTGTATGAGGATATTTCGTTTTTCACCGTAGCCGTCCGTGTACTCCTGAATGTCCCATGGTAGAGTTTTCTCCAAACGGCATTCCCCAATCCTCTATGAGAAGAAAAGTATAACTCTGTGAGTGAAATGCACACGTCACAAAGCAGCTCCTCAGAAAACTTCTCTCCTGTGTCTGTCTGAAGATATTTCCGTTTTCATTGTAAGCCTCAAAGCGCTCCCCAGTACCCCATAGATGAGTAACATAAACAGTGTTAGAATACTGCTCAATGAAAACAGAAGCTTCACTGTGCAAGTGGAATTCACGTCACCTAGAGCAGTTTCACAGAGAGTTTCCTTCTTTTTTTTTCTGAGGGTATTGTTTTTTCAGCATATTCTTAAGCGTGTTCCCAAATGTCCTTTCTTATATTCCACAGAAACAGTGATCACAAACTGCTCAATCCAAAGATTGATTTAACCCTATGAGATGAATGCACACATCAAAAACAGTTGCTCCAAAAGCTTCTCTCCAGTTTTCATCGGAAGACGTTTCTTTTCTTCCCACAAGCCTCTGGGCGCCACTTAATATCCTTTCACAGATTCCTCAAAGACAGGGTTTCCAAACTTGGCAATGTACTGTAAGCTTTAACTGTCTGAAATGAATGCACATGACAGAGAGCAGTTTCTTGGAACACTTCTTTCTGGATTTTATTTCCGGATTTTCACTTTTCACCATAGTCTTCAATGCATTGCAAAATATCACTTTTTCAGCTTTACAGGAACAGTGTTCAAACACTGCCTTGAAAGAAAACAGGTATAACTCCGTGAGTGGAATGCATTTCTTTCTCAGCATATTCTTAAGAGCATTCCCAAATATCCTTTCTCAGGTTCCACAGAAACAGTGATTTCAAACTGCTCAATCCAAAGAAAGATTTAGCTCTATGAGATGAATACACACATCACAATGCTGTTGCTCCGAAAGCTTCTCACCAGATTTCATTGGAAGACGTTTCCTTTATCACCACAAGCCTCTGGACACTGCTTAATATCCCTTCACAGATTCCTCAAAGACAGAGTTTCCAAACCGGGCAATGCAGCATAAGCTTGAACTCTGAAATTAATGCACATGTCAGAGAGCAGTTTTTTGGACCGCTTCTTTCTGGTTTTACTTCAGGATATTTCCCTTTTTGCCATAGTGATATATGCGCAGCAATATGTCATTTTTTCAGTTTTACAGGAACAGTGTTCAAACACTGCCTTATGAGAAAACAGGTATAACTCCCTGAGTGGAATGCGCATATCACAAAGCAGTTTCTCAGAAAGCTTCTCTCCAGTTTTTATCTGAAGATATCTCCTATTTCCCCACAGGCCTGAATGTCCTCCGAATGTCGCTTCGCAAATCCGTGCATGATGCAGTTTCAAAACTGCGAAATAGAAAGAAAGTTTTATCTATGTGAGATGAATAGACATATCTATCAAAAAGCAGTTTCACAGAAACCTTTTTCCGTTTTTGTCTGAGGATATTTCCATTTTCACCATAGCCATCCATATACGCCCGAATGTCCCCTGGTACCTTTTTCTCCAAACGGGTTTCCCCAATCCTCTATGACAAGAAAAGTATATCTCTGTGAGTGGAGTGCAATGGTCACAAAGCAGGTCCTCGGAAAGCTTCTCTCCAGTATCTCTCTGAAGATATTTCCGTTTTCACCATAAGCCTCAAAGTGCTCCCGAGTATCCATTAGCTGACTAAACTAAAACAGTGTGGAACCCTGCTCGATGAAAACAGAAACTTAACTGTGTGAGTGGACATCACGTGACCTAGAGCAGTTCCCCAGAAAATTTCCTTCTGTTTTTTTTGGACGGTATTTCTATTTCACCATATTCTTAAGAGCATTCCCAAATGTCCTATTTCAGGTTCCACAAAAACAGTGATTTCAAACTGCTCAATCCAAAGAATGATTAAACTCTATGAGATGAATACACACATCACAAAGCAATTGCTCCAAATGCTCCTCTCCAGTTTTCATCAGAAGATGTTTCCTTTCTCACCACAAGGCTCTGTGTGCCACTTAACATCCCTTCACAGATTACTCAAAGACAGAGTTTCCAAACCGGGAAATGTAGTGTAAGCTTTAACTCTCTGAAATAAATGCACACATCAGAGAGCAGTTTCCTGGAACGCTTCTTTCTAAGTTGTATTTCAGGATATTTCACTTTTTGCCATAGTCTTCAATGCGCTGCAAAATATCACTTTTTCAGTTTTATAGGAACAGTGTTCAAACACTGCCTTATGAGAAAAGAGGTATAATTCCTTGAGTGGAATGTGCACACCACAAAGTAGTTTCATAGAAAGCTTCTCCCCAGTTTTTATCTGGAGATATTTCCTATTTCCAAACAGGCCTGAATGTGCTCCCATATGTCCCTTCGTTCATGACACAGTTTCAAAACTGTGTAATAGAAACAAAGTTTAACCTATGTGAGATGAATAAACATATCTATCACAAAGCAGTTTCACAGAAAACTTTCCATTTTTTGTCTGATAATGCTTCCTTTTTCACCATAGAAGTCCATATACTCCCGAATGTCCCCTGGTAGCATTTTCTTAAAAATGGAATTCTTCAATCCTCTATGAGAAGAAAGGTATAACTCTGTGAGTGAACTGCCCACGTCCCAAAGAAGCTTCTCGGAAATCTTCTCCCCAGTATTTATTTGAAGATATTTCCGTTTTCACCATAAGCCTCAAGGCGCTCCCGAGTGTTCCTTAGCTGACTAACCTAAAACAGTGCTACAATACTACCCAATGAAAATAGAAGCTTAACTGTGTGAGTGGAATACATGTGACCTAGAGCAGTTCCACCGAAAGTTTCCTTCTGCTTTTCATCAAAGGGTATTTCTTTTTCATCATATTCTTAAGAGTGTTCTCAAATGTCCTTTCTCAGATTCCGCAGGAACAGTGATTTCAAACTGCTCAATCATAAGACATATTTTTTCTTTCTTTTTCCTCTAAAACTGAAAAAGTGAGATATTTCCATTTTCACTGTAAGCCTCCAAGCACTCCCGAGTATCCCTTACCTGACTAAACTAAAACAGTGTTAGAATACTGCTCAATTAAAAAGAAGCTTAACTGTGCGAGTGGAATTCACGTGGCCTAGAAGAGTTTCACAAAAGGTTTATTTCCAGTTGTTTTTATCAGACGGTATTGCTTTTTGAGCATCTTCTTAAGTGTGATTCCAAATGTCTTTTTCGGTTCCACAGAAACAGTGATTTCAAACTGCTCTATCCAAAGAATGGTATAATTCTATGAGATGAATACACACATCACAAAGCAGTTGCTCCAAAAGATTGTCTCCAGTTTTCATCGGAAGATGTTTACTTTCTCATCACAAGCCTCTGGCGCCACTTAATATTGCTTCACAGATTCCTCAAAGACAGAGTTTCCAAACTGGGCAATGTAGTGTAAGTTGTAACTCTCTGAATTGAATGCACACGTCACAGAGTAGTTTCATGAAACACTTGTTTCTGAGTTTTATTTCTGGATATTTCACTTTTCGCCAGAGTCTTCATTGCACTGCAAAAGATCCCTTTTTCAGTTTTACAGGAACACTGTTCAAACACTGCCTAATGAGAAAAGAGGTATAACTCTCTGAGTGCAATGTACACATCAGAAAGCAGTTTCTCAGAAAGCTTCTCTCCCTTTTTTATCTGAAAATATTTCCTATTTTCCCATAGGCCAGAATGTGCTCTTGAATGTCCGTTCACGAATCTGTCCATGATGCAGTTTTAAAACTGTGTAATACAAACAAAGATTTATCTATGTGAGTTGAATACACATATCTATCCCAAAAGAGTTTCACAGAAAGCTTTTTTTCCAGTTTTTTTCTGAGAATATTTCCTTTTTCACCATATCCGTCCATATATTCCAGAATGTTCCCTGGTAGCTTTTTTTTTCAAAACGGGATTCCCCAATACACTATGGGAATAAAAGTATAACTCTGTGAGTGGAATGCACATGTCACAAAGCAGCTCCTCGGAAATCTTCTCTCCAGTATCTATCTGAAGATATTTCCGTTTTCACCATAAGCCTCAAGGTGCTCCCAAGTATCCCTTAGGTGACTAACCTAAAACAGTGTTAGAATACTGCTCATGGGAAACAGAAACTTAATGATGTGAGTGGAATACACGTGACCTAGAGCAGTTTCACAAAAAATTCCTTCTGGTTTTTATTGGAGGGTATTACTTTTTTAGCATATTTAAGAGCGTTTCCAAATGTCCTTTCTCGGGTTCTAAAGAAACAGTTATTTCAATCTGCTCAAACCAAAGAATGATTTAACTCTATGAAATGAATACATACGTCACAATACTGTTGCTCTGAAAGCTTCTCTCCAGTTTTCATCGTAAGACATTTTCTTTCTCACCACAAGCCTCCCGGCGCCACTTAATATCCCTTCACAGATTCCTCAGAGACAGAGTTTCCAAGTTGGGCAACGTAGTGTAAGCTTTAGCTCTCTGAAATGAATGCAGACGTCAGACAGCAGCTTCTTGGAATGCTTCTTTCTGTGTTTTATTTCAGGATATTTCTCTTTTCGCCATTGTCATCAATGCGCTGCAAAATATCACTTTTCCAGTTTTACAGGCACAGTGTTCAAACACTGCCTTATGAGAAAAGAGGTATAACTCCCTGAGTGGAATGCACACATCACAAAGCAGTGTCATAGAAAGCTTCTCTCCAGTTTTCATCTGGAAATATTTCCTATTTCCCCACAGGGTTGTATGTGTTCCCGAATGTCCCTTTGCAAATCTGTCCACGACGCACTTTCAAAACTGTGTAATACAAAGAAAGTTTTACCTATGTGAAATCAATAGACATATCTATCACAAAGCAGTTTCAGAGAAAGCTTCTTTCCAGTTTTTGTCTGAGGATACTTCCTTTTTCACCATAGAAGTCCATATAACCCCTAATGTCCCCTCGTATTCCTCAATCCTCTATGAGAAACAGGTATATCTCTGTGAGTGGAATGCACACATCACAAAGCAGGTCCTCGGAAATCTTCTCTCCTATATCTATTTGAAGATATTTCCGTTTTCACTATAAGCCTCAAAGTCCTCCCGAGTATCCCTTAGCTGACTAACTTGAAATAGTGTTAGAATACCACTCATAGAAAACAGAAGCTTAACTGTGCGTGTGGAATTCATGTGACCTAGGGCAGTTTCACAGAAAGTTTCCAGGTTTTCTTCTGGTTCTTACCAGTGGGTATTACTTTTTTAGCATATTCTTAAGAGTGTTCACAAATGTCCTTCATGAGGAACCACAGAAACAGTGATTTCAAACTGCTCAAGCAAAGAATGATTTAACTTTATGAGATCAATAAGCACATCAAAAAGCAGTTGCACCAAAATCTTCTCTCCACTTTTCATTGGAAGGTGTTTTCTTTCTCACCAGAAGCCTCCGGGCATCCCTTAATATCCCTGCCCAAATTCCTCAAAGACAGAGTTTCCAAACTGATGAATGTAGTGTAAGCTTCAACCATCTGAAATGAATGCACAGGTCGGAGAGCAGTTTCTTTGAATGCTTCTTTCTGGGTTTTATTTCAGGATATTTCCCTTTTTGCCATAGTCTGCAAAGCAATGCAAAATATTACTTTTTCTGGTTTACAGGAACGGTTTTCAAACACTGCCTTATGTGAAAAGACGTAAAGCACCCTGAGTGGAATGAACACATCACAAAGCAGGTTCTCACAAAGCTTCTCTCCAGTTTTCATCTGGAGATACTTCCTATTTTCCCACAGTCCTGAATGTGCTCCCAAATATCCCTTCACGAATCCATCCATGACGCAGTTTCAAAACTACGTAATAGAAAGAAAGTTTATCTATGTGAGATGAATAGACATATCTCTCACAAAGCAGTTTCACAGAAAGCTTCCTTCCAGTTTTTGTCTGAGGATACTTCCATTTTCACCATAGCCATCCATATACTCCCGAATGCCCCCTGGTAGCGTTTTCTCCAAACGGAATTCCCCAATCCTCTATGAGAAGAAATGTATAACTCTTTGTGTGGAACACACATATCACAAAGCAACTCCTCATAAATCTTCTCTCCAGTATCTATCTGAAAGTATTTTGATCTTCACTGTAAGCCTCAGTGCACTCCAGAGTATCCCTTAGCTGTCTAACCTATAACAGTGTTAGAATACTGCTCTAAGAAAACGAAAGCTTAACTGTGCGAGTGGACTTCATGTGACCAGAGCAGTTTCACAGAATTTCCTTCTGGTTTTTATCGGAGGGTATTTCTTGTTCAGCATATTCTTAAGAGCGCTCCCAAATATCCTTTCTCAGGTTCCACAGAAACAGTGATTTCAAACTGCTCAATCCAAAGAATGATTTAACACTCCGAGATGAATACACACACCACAAAGTAGTTGCTCCAAAAGATTCTCTCCAGTTTTCATTGGAAGACGTTTCGTTTCTCACCACAAACCTCCATGCAAAACTTAGTGTCCTTTCACAGATTCCTCAAAGACACAGTTTCCAAACTGGGCAATGTAGTGTAAGCTTTAACTCTCTGAAACGAATGCACACAGCAGAGAGCAGTTACTTTGAAGGCATTTTTTCTGGGTTTCATTTCAGGATATTTCACTTTCCACCGTAGTCTTGAAAGTGCTGCAAAATATCACTTTTTCAGTTTTACAGGAACTGATTTCCAACACTGCCTAATTTGAAAGAGGTATAAGTCCCTGACTGGAATGCTCACATCACAAAGTGAGTTTCTCGAAAAGATTCTCTCCAGTTTTTATCTGAAGATATTTCCTTACTTCCCCACAGGCCTAAATTTGCTCCAGAATATCTCTTCACGAATCCGTCCATGACGAAGTTTCAAAACTGCATAATAGAAAGAAAGTTTTATCTATTGAGATGAACAGACATATCTATCATAAAGCACTTTCACAGAAATCTTCTTTCTAGTTTTTGTCTGAGGAGATTTCCTTTTCACCATAGCCATCCATATACTCCCTAATGTACCCTGGTAGCTTTTTCTCCAAACGGGATTCCCCAATCTTCTACGAGAAGAAAAGTATAACTCTTTGAGTGGAATGCACGTATAAAGCAGCTCCTCGGAAATCTTCTCTCCAGTATCTATCTGAAGATATTTCCGTTTTCACCTTAAGCCTCAAAACGCTCCCGAGTATCAATTAGCTGACTAACCTAAAACAGTGTTAGAATACTGCTCAATGAAAACAGAAGCTTAACTGTGTGAGTGGAATTCATGTGACCTAGAACAGTTTCACAGAAATTTTCCTTCTGGTTTCTATCGGAGGGTAATACATTTTGAGAATATTCTTTTTTTTTTTTTTTTTTAAATTAATTCA
>NC_037681.1:862307-900036 GCF_003255815.1 Theropithecus gelada
CTGTTGGAGATTGCTTGAGGTCCACTCCAGACCCTGTTTGCCTGGGTAACAGCAGCAGAGGCTGCAGAAGATAGAATATTTCTGAACAGCAAGTGTACCTGTCTGATTCTTGCTTTGGAAGCTTCCTCTCAGGGGTGTACTCCACCCTGTGAGGTGTGGGGTGTCAGACTGCCCCTAGTGGGGGATGTCTCCCAGTTAGGCTACTCAGGGGTCAGGGACCCGCTTGAGCAGGGAGTCTGTCCCTTCTCAGATCTCAACCTCCGTGTTGGGAGATCCACTGCTCTCTTCAAAGCTGTCAGACAGAGTCGTTTGTGTCTGCAGAGCTTTCTGCTGCTTTGTTATTGTTTTCTGTGCCCTGCCCCCAGAGGTGGAGTCTACAGAGACAGGCAGGTTTCCTTGAGCTGCTGTGAGCTCCACCCAGTTCGAGCTTCCCAGCAGCTTTGTTTACCTACTTAAGCCTCAGCAATGGCGGGCGCCCCTCCCCCAGCCTCGCTGCTGCCTTGCCGGTAGATCACAGACTGCTGTAATAGCAATGAGGGAGGCTCCGTGGGTGTGGGACCCTCCCGGCCAGGTGTGGGATATGATCTCCTGGTGTGCCTGTTTGCTCAAAGCGCAGTATTGGGGTGGGAGTTACCCGATTCTCCAGGTGTTGTGTGTCTCAGTTCCCCTGGCTAGGAAAAGGGATTCCCTTCCCCCTTGCGCTTCTCAGGTGAGGCAATGCCTCGCCCTGCTTCAGCTCTCGCTGGTCGGGCTGCAGCAGCTGACCAGTACCGATCGTCCGGCACTCCCCAGTGAGATGAACCCAGTACCTCAGTTGAAAATGCCGAAATCACCGGTCTTCTGTGTCGCTGGCGCTGGGAGTTGAAGACTGGAGCTGCTCCTATTCGGCCATCTTGCTCCGCCCGAGAATATTCTTAAGAGCGTTACTACTTGTCCTTTCTTAGGTTCCACAGAAACAGTGATTTCAAACAGCTCAGTCCAAAGAATGATACAACTCTAGGAGATGAATACTCACATCACAAAGCAGTGGCTCCAAAAGCTTCTCTCCAGTTTTCGTCGGAAGACGTTTCCTTTCTCACCTCAAGCCTCCGGGCACCACTTAATATCCCTTCACAGATTTTTCAAAAAAATAGTTTCCAAACCGGGCAAAGTAGTGTAAGCTTTATTTTTCTGAGATGAACACACACGTAAAAGGGCAATTTCTTGGAACGTTTCTTCCTGGATATTACTTCCAGACACTTTGCTTTTCACCATATTCTTCATTGCCCTGCAAAATATCCCTTTTTCAGGTTTACAGGAACAGTGTTCAAACACTGCCTTATGAGAAAAGGGGTATAACTCCCTGAATGGAATGCACACATCATAAAGTTGTTTCTCTGAAAGCTTCTCTCCAGTTTTTATCTGAAGATGTCTCCTATTTCCCCACTGGCCTGAATGTGCTCCTGAATGTCCCTTCGCGAATCCATCCATGATGAAGTTTCAAAACTGCGTAATAGAAAGAAAATTTTATCTATGTGAGATGAATAGACATATCTATCACAAAGCAGTTTCACAGAAAGCTTTTTTCAGTTTTTGTCTGAGGATGCTTCCTTTTTCACCATAGCCATCCAAACACTCGTGAATCTCCCCTGGTAGCTTTTTCTCTAAACGGGATTCTGCAATCATCTGTGAGAAGAAAAGTATAAATCTGTGAGTGGAATGCACATGTCACAACGCAGCTCCTCAGAAACCTCCCCAGTATCTATCTGAAGAAATTTCCGTTTTCACCGTAAGCCTCAATGTGATCCCGAGTATCCTTTAGCTGACTAACCCAAAACAGTGTTAGAATACTGCTCAAAGAAAACAGGAGCTTAGCTTTGCAAGTGGATTTCACGTGACCTAGAGCAGTTTCTCAGAAAGTTTACTTCTGTTTTTTAATCGAAGGGTGTTTCTTTTTCAGCATATTCTTAAAAGCCTTCCCAAATGTCCTTTCTCTGGTTCCACAGAAATAGTGATTTCAAGTTGCTCAAACCAAAGAATGATTTGACTCTATGAGATGAATACACACATCACAAAGCAGTTGCTCCGAAAGCTTCTCTCCAGTTTTCATTGGAAGACATTTCCTTTCTCACCACAATCCTCCGTGTGCTACTTTATATCCCTTCCCAGATTCCTCAGAGACAGAGTTTCCAAGTTGGGCAACGTAGTGTAAACTTTAACTCTCTGAAATGAATGCACACGTCAGAGAGCCGTTTCCTGGAAGGGTTCCTTCTGGGTTTTATTTCAGGATATTTCACTTTTCCCCATACTATGCAAAGTACTGCAAAATATCACTTTTTCAGATTCACAGGAACAGTGTTCAAACACTGCCTTATGAGAAAAGTGGTAAAACTCCCTGAGTGGAATGCACACATCACAAAGCTGTTTTCAGAAAGCTTCTCTCCAGTTTTTAGCTGAAGATATCTCCTATTTCCCCACAGGCCTGAATGTGCTCCAGAATGTCCCTTTGCAAATCCGTCCATGACACAGTTTCCAAACTGCATAACAGAAAGAAAGATTTATCTATGTGAGATGAATAGACATATATATCCCAAAGCAGTTTCAAAGAAATTTTTTTACCAATTTGCCTGAGGATACTTTTTTTTTAACCATAGAGTGAATGCCCCTAGGTAGCTTTTTCTTCACACAGGATCCCCCAATCCTCTCTGAGAAGGAAAGCATAATTTTGTGAGTGGAATGCACACGTCACAAAGCAGCTCCTTGGAGATCTTCTCTCCAGTATCTATCTGAAGATATTTCCGTTTTCACCAAAAGCCTCAAAGTACTCATTGTCTATCCAAAAACAGTGTTAGAATACTGCCCAATGACATTGGAAGCTTAACTGTGTGAGTGGAATTCACGTGACCTAGAGCAGTTTCACAGGAAGTTTCCTTCTGGTTTTATTGGAGGTTATTGCTCTTTCAGCATATTCTTAGGAGCGTACCCAAATGACCTTTCTCCAGTTCCACAGAAACAGTGATTTCAAACTGCTGAATCCAAAGAATAATTTAACTCTATGAGATGAATACACACATCATGAAGCAGTTGCTCTGAAAGCTTCTGTCCAGTTTTCATCGGAAGACATATCCTTACTCACCACAAGCCTCCTGGCACCAGTTAATATCCCTTCACAGATTCCTAAAAGACAGAGTTTCCAATGTGGGCAATGTAGTGAAAGATTTAACTCTCTGAAATGAATGCACAAGTCAGAGAGCACTATCTTGGAACGCTTCTTTCTGGGTTTCATTTCGGGATATTTCACTTTTCACCATAGTCTTCAAAACGCTGTAAAATATCACTTTTTCAGTTTTATAGGAACAGTGTTCAAACACTGCCTTATGATAAAAGAGGTATAACTCCCTTAGTGGAATGCACACATCATGAAGCAGTTTCTCAGAAAGCTTCTCTCCAGTATTTAACTGAAGATATCTCCTATTTCCCCACAGGCCTGAAAGTGCTCCCAAATGTCCCATCACGAATCCGTCCATGATGCTGTCTCAGAAATGCATAATAGAAAGAAAGGTTTATCTATGTGGTATGAATAGACATATCTATTACAAAGCTGTTTCACAAAAGCTTCTTTCCAGTTTTTGTCTGTGGATACTAGTTTTTTTAACCATAGCCGTCCATATACTCCCAAATGCCCCCTGGTAGCTTTTGCTCCAAACGGGATCCCCTAATCCTCTCTGAGAAGGAATGTATAACTCTGTGAGTGGAATGCACACGTCAGGAAGCAGCTCCTCGGTGATCTTCTCTCCAGTGCCTATCTGAAGATATTTCCGTTTTCACCATAAGCCTCAAAGCGCTCCCGAGTATTCCTTAGCTGACTAAACTTAAACAGTGTTAGAATACTGCCCAATGAAAATAGAAGCTTAACTGTGTGCGTGGAATTCATGTGACCTAGAGCAGTTTCACAGAAAGTTTCCTTCTGCTTTTTATCGAAGGGTATTTATTTTTCATCATATACTTAAGAGTGTTCTCAAATGTCCTTTCTCAGATTCCACAGAAAGAGTGATTTCAAACTGCTCAATCCTAAGAATGATTTAACACTATGAGATGAATATGTACATCACAAAGCAGTTGCTCTGAAAGCTTCTCTCCAGTTTTCATCAAAAGACGTTTCCTTTCTCACCACAAGCCTCTGGGCGTCACTAAATATCTCTTCAAAGATTCCTCAAAGACAGCGTTTCCAAACTGGGCAATGTAGTGTCAGCTTTAACTCCCTGAAATGAATGAACACATCAGAGAGCAGTTTCTTGGAATGCTTCTTTCTGGGTTTTATTTCAGGACATTTCACTTTTTAACCATAGTCTTCAATGCAGTGCAAAATATCACCTTTTCAGTTTTACAAGAACAGTGTTCAAACACTGCCTTATGAGAAAAGAGTTATAACTCCCTGAATGGAATGTAGACATCACAAAGCAGTTTCTCAGAAAGCTTCTTGCGAGTTTTTATCTGAAGATATCTCCTATTTCACCACAGGCTTGAAAGTGCTCCCGAATGTCCCCTCGCATATCCGTCCATGACGCAGTTTCAAAACATCATAATAGAAAGAAAGTTCTATCGATGCGAGATCAATAGACATATTTATCACAAAGCAGTTTCACAGAAAACTTCTTTCCAGTTTTTGTCTCAGGATGTTACCTTTTTCAGCATAGCCCTCCATATACTCCCGAATGTCCCCTGGTAGGTTTTTCTACCGATGGGATTCCCCAATCCTCTATGAGAAGACAAGTATAACTCTGTGAGTGGAATGCACACGTCACAAAGCAGCTCCTCAGAAATCTTCTCTACAGTATCTATCTGAAGATATTTCCATTTTCATCATAAGCCTCAAAACGCTCCCGAGTATCCCTTAGCTGACTAACCTAAAACAATGTGAGAACACTGCTCAATGTAAACAGAAGCTTAACTGTGTGAAGTGGACTTCATGTGACCTAGAGCAGTTTCACAGAAAGTTTCCTTCTGGTTTTTATCGGAGGGTATATCTTTTCGAGCACATTCTTAAGAGCATTCCCAAATGTCCATTCTCACATTCCACAGAAACAGTGATTTCAAACTGCTCAATCAAAAGAATGATTTAACTCTCCGAGATGAATACACACATCACAAGGCAGCTGCTCCAATAGCTTCTCTTCAGTTTTCATCAGAAGACGTTTCCATTCTCTCCACAAGTTTCTGGGCGCTACTTAATATCCCTTCACAGATTACTCAAAGAGAGACTTTCCAAACTGGAAAAGGTACTGTAAGCTTTAACTCTCTGAAATGAATGCACACGTCAGAGAGCCGTTTCTTGGAATGCTTCTTTCCGGGTTTTATTTATGAATATTTCACTTTTCGCCTTACTCCTCAATGCGTTGCAAAACATCACTTTTTCAGTTTCACAGAAACAGTGTTCAAACACTGCCTTATGAGAAAAGAGGTATAACTCCCTGAGTGGAAAGCACACATCACAAAGCAGTTTCTCAGAAAGCTTCTCTATAGTTTTTATCTGGAGATATTTCCTATCTCCCCACTGGCTTGAAAGTGCTCCCGAATGTCCCTTCGCGAATCTGTCCATGACGCAGCTTCAAAACTGCGTAATGGAAAGAACGTTTTATCTATGTGAAAAGAATAGACATATCTATCACAAAGCAGTTTCACAGAAAGGTTCTTTAAAGCTCTTGTCTGAGGATATTTCCTTTTTCACCATAGCTGTCCATATACACCCGAATGTCCCTTATTTGCTTTTTCTCCAAACGGGATTCCCCAATACTCTATGAGATAAAAAGTATAACTCTGTCAGTGGAATGCACACATCACAAAGCAGTGCCTCGGAAATCTTCTCTCCAGTATCTATCTGAAGATATTTCCGTTTTCACCGTAAGCATCAAAGCATTACCGAGTATCCCTTAGCTGACTACCATAAAACAGTCTTAGAATACTGCTCAATGAAAACAGAAGCTTAACTGTGTGAGTGGACTTCACGTGACCTAGAGCCGTATCACAGAAAGCTTCCTTGTGGTTTTTATCGGAGGGTATTTCTTTTTCAGCATATTCTTAAGAGTGTTCCCAAATGTCCTTTCTCAGTTTCCACAGAAACTGATTTCAAATTGCTCAATCCAAAGTATGATTTAACTTTATGAGATGAATACATGCATAACAAAATAGTTGCTCCAAAAACTTCTCTCCAGTTTTCATCAAAAGACGTTTCCTTTCTAACCACAAGTCTCCGGGCACCACTTAATATTAGTTCACAGATTCCTCAAAGAAAGAGATGCCAAGCTGAGCAACGCAGTGTAAGTTTTAGCTCTCTGAAATGAATGCACACGTCAAGGAGCAGTTTCTTTGGACACTTATTTCTGTGTTTTATATCAGGATATTTCACTTTTCACTGTAGTCTTCAATGTGCTGCAAAATATCACTTTTTCAGTTTTACAGGAACAGTGTTCAAACACTGTCTTATGAGAAAAGAGGTACAACTTCCTCAATGAAATGCACACATCACAAAGTAGTTTCCCAGAAAGCTTCTCTCCAGTTTTTATTTTAAGATGTCTCCTATTTCCCCACAGGAATGAATATACTCCCGAATGTCCCTTCCCTAATCCTTCCATGATGCAGTTTCAAAACTGCATATCACAAAGAAGGTTTTATCAATGTGAGATGAATAGACATATATATCACAATGCAGTTTCACAGAACGTTTCTTTCCACTTTTTGTCTCAGGATACTTCCTTTTCAACCATAGCCATCCACATACTTCCGAATATCCCCTGGTAGCTTTTTCTCCAAACTGGATTCCCCAATCCTCTATGAGAAGAAAAGTATAACTCTGTGAGTGGAATGCACATATCACAAAGCAGTTCCTCAGAAATCTTCTCTACAGTATCTATCTGAAAATATTTCTGTTTTCACTGTAAGCCTCAAAGTTCTCCCGAGTATCCCTTAGCTGATTAAGTTAAAACTGTTAGAATATTACTCAATGAAAATAGAAGCTTAACAGTGTGAGTGGAGGTCATGAGACCTAGAGCAGTTTCACAGAAAGTCTCCTTCTGGTTTTAATCGGAGGGTATTACTTTTTCAGTACATTGTTAAGAGCGTTCCCAAATGTCCTTTCTCAGTTTCCACAGAAAAAGTGATTTCAAACTGCTCAATCTAAAGAATGATTTAACTCTATCAGATGAATAAACACATCACAATGCAGATGTCTGAAAGCTTCACTCCAGTTTTCATTGGAAGATGATTCCTTTCTCACCACAAACCTCCCAGTGCCACTTAATATCCCTTCACAAATTCCTCAAACAGAGTTTCCAAACTAGACAACACAGTGTAAGCTTTAACTCCCTGATATGAATGCCAACGTCAGAGAGCAGTTTCGTGCCACATCTTTCTGGGGTTTATTTCCGAATCTTCACTTTTCACTGCAGTCCTCAATGTGCTGCAAAATATTTCTTTTTCAGTTTTACAGGAAAAGTGTTCAAACACTGCCTTATAAGACAACAGGTATAACTCCCTGAGTGGAATGCATTTCTTTTTCAGCATATTCTTAAGAGCAATCCCAAATATCCTTTCTCAGGTTCCACAGAAACAGTGATTTCAAACTGCTCAATCCAAAGAATGATTTAGATCTATGAGATGAATACATACATCACAATGATGTTGCTCCAAAAGCTTCTCACCAGTTTTCATCGGAAGACATTTCCTTTATCACCACAAGCCTCCGGGTGATACTTAATATCCTTTCACAGATTCCTCAAAGACAGAATTTCCAAACTGGGCAACGCAGTGTAAGCTTGAACTCTCTGAAATGAATGCACACGTCAAAGAGCAGTTTTTTGGAACGCTACTTTCTGGGTTTACTTCAGGATATTTCACTTTTTGCCATAGTCTTCAGTGCACTGCAATATATCACCTCTTCAGTTTTACAAGAACAGTGTTCAAACACTGCCTTATGAGAAAAGAGGTATAACTCCCTGAGTTGAATGCAGACATCGCAAAGCAGTTTCTCAGAGAATTTCACTATGGTTTTTATCTGAAGTTATCTCCTATTTCTGCACAGGCCTGAATGTGCTCCTGAATGTCCCTTCGTGAATCCGTCCATGACACAGTTTCAAAACTGCATAATAGAAAGAAAGTCTTATCTATGTAAGAGGAATAGACATATCTATCTCAAAGCAGTTTCACAGAAAGCTTCTTTCCAGTTTTTGTGAGGATACTTCCTTTTTCACCATAGCCGCTCATATACTCCCTAATGCTCACTGGTAGCGTTTTCTCTAAATGGGATTCGCCAACCCTCTATGAGAAGAAAGGTATAAGTCTGTGAGTGGAATACACACGTCACAAAGCAGCTCCTCAGAAATGTTCTCTCCAGTATCTATCTGAAGATGTTTCCCTTTTCACCGTAAGCCTCAAAACGCTCCTGTGCATCCCTTAGTTAACAAACTTAAACCAGTGTTAGAAAACTGCTCAATGAAAACAAAAGTTTAACTGTGCGAGTGGACATCACGTGACCTCGAGCAGTTTCACAGAAAGTTTCCTGTTCGTTTCTATCAGAGGGTATTACTTTCTCAGTATGTTCCTAAGAGTGTTCCAAAATGTCCTTTCTTAGGTTGCACAGAAACAGTGATTTCAAACTGCTCCGTCCAAAAAATGATATAAATCTATGAGATGAATACACACATCACAAAGCCGTTGCTCCGAAAGCATCTCTCCAGTTTTCATTGGAAGACTTTTCCTTTCTCACAACAAACTTCCATGCGCCACTTAATATCCTTTCACAGATTCCTCAGAGACAGAGTTTCCAAACTGGGCAATGTAGTGTAAGCTTTAACTCTCTGAAATAAATCCAAACGTCAGAGAGCAGTGTCTTGGAACACTTCTTACTGGGTTTTATTTCAGGATATTTCACTTTTCGCCATAGTTTTCAAAGCACTGTAAAATATCATTTTTTCAGTTTTACAGAAACAGTGTCCAAACACTGGCATATGAGAAAAGAGGTATAACTCCCTTAGTGGAATGCACACATCACAAAGCAGTTTCTCAAAAACCTTCTCTCCAGCTTTTATCTGTATATATCTCCTGTTTCCCCACAGGCCCGAATGTGCTCCCAAATGTCCCTTTGCAAATCCATCCATGATGAAGTTTCAAAACTGCATAATAGAATGTTTTATCCATGTGAGATGAATAGATATATCTATCACAAAGCAGTTTCACAGAAAGCTTCTTTCCAGTTTTTGTCTGAGGATATTTCCTTTTTCACTGTAGCTGCCCAGATACTCCACAAAGTACCTTGGTAGCTTTCTCTCCAAACAGGACTCCCCAATCCTCTATGAGAAGAAAAGTATAAATCTGTGAGTGGAATGCAAACATCACAAAGCAGCTTCTCCAAAATCTTCTCTCCAGTATCTATCTGTAGGTATTTCCATTTTCACGATAAGCCTCAAGGCGCTCCTGAGTATCCCTTAGCTGACTAACCTTAAACAATGTTAGAATACTGCTCAATGGAAACAGAAGCTTAACAGTGCAAGTGGAATTCACGTGACCTGGAGCAGTTTCACAGAAAGTTTCCTTCTGGTTTTTATCATAGGGTATTACTTTTTCAGATATTCTTAAGAGCGTTCCCAAATGTCCTTTCTCAGGTTCCAAAGAAACAATTATTTCAAATGCTCAATCGAAAGAATGATTTAACTTTATGAGATGAATACACACATCACAATGCAGTTGCTCCAAAAACTTGTCTCCAGTTTTCACCAGAAGATGTTTCCTTTGTCACCACAAGTCTCCCGGCGCCACTTAATATCCCTTCACAGATTCCTCAAAGACAGTGTTTCCAAAGTGGGCAACGTAGTGTAAGCTTTAACTCTCTGAAATGAATGCACACGTCAGAGAGCAGTTTCTTGGAACGCTTCTTTCTGGGTTTTATTTCCGTATGTTCACTTTTCTCCATAGTCTTTTATGCCCTGCAAAATAACCCTTTTTCACTTTTACAGGAACAGTGTTCAAACACTGCCTTATAAGAACAGAGGTAGAACTCTCTGAGTGGAATGCACAGATCACAAAGCAGTTTCTCAGAAAGCTTCTCTCCAGTTTTTAGCTGAAGATATCTCCTATTTACCCACAGGTCTCAATGTGATCCTGAGTGTCCCTTCGAGAATCTGTCCATGATGCAGTTTCAAAATTGCATAATAGAAAGAAAGTTTTATCTATGTGAGATGAATAGACATATCTATCACAAAGCAGTTTCACAGAAAGCTTCTTTCCAGTTTTTGTCTGAGGATATTTCCTTTTTAACCATAGCTGTCCTAGCTGACTAACCAAAAACAGTGTTAGAATACTGCCCAACGAAAATATAAGTTTAACAGTGTGAGTGGAATTCACGTGACCTAGAGCAATTTCACAGAACGTTTCCTTCTGGTTTTTATCGGAGGGTATTTCTTTTTCAGCATATTCTTAAGAGTGTTCCCTAATGTCCTTTCTCAGGTTCCGCAGAAACACAGATTTCAAACTTCTCAATCCAAAGAAAGATTTAACTCTATGAGATGAATACACACATCACAAAGTTGTTGCTCAGAATCCTTCTCTATAGTTTTCAAGGAAGACGTTTCCTTCCTCACCACAAGCCTCTGGGTGCCACTTAGTATCCCTTCACAGATTCCTCAAACATAGAGTTTCCAAACTGGGCAATGTAGGGTAAGCTTTAAATCTCTGATATGAATGCACACGTCAGAGAGCATTTTCTTGGAATCCTTCTTTCTGGGTTTTATTTCCGGATATTTCACTTTTCACCACAGTGTTCAAAGCACTGCAAAATATCACATTTCAGGTTTACAGCCACAGTGTTCAAACACTGTCTTATGAGAAAAGAGGTATAACTCCCTGAGTGGAATGCAAACATCACAAAGCAGTTTCTCTGAAAGCTTCTCTCCAGTTTTTATCAGGAGATATCTCCTATTTCCCCACAGGCCTGAATGTGGTGCCGAATGTCCCTTTACAAATCCGTCCATGACTCAGTCTCAAAACTGCATAATAGAAATATAGTTTTATCTATGTTAGAAGAATAGGCATATCTATCACAAAGCAGTTTCACAGAAAGCTTCTCTCCAGTTTTTACCTGAAGATATGTCCTATTTGCCCACAGGCCTGAATGTGCTCCTGAATGTTCCTGAGCAAATCCATTGATGACACCGTTTCAAAACTGCGTAATAGAAAGAAAGTTTTATCTATATGAGATGAATAGACATATCTATCACAAAGCAGTTTCTCAAAAGCCTTCTATCCAGTTTTTGTCTGAGGATATTTCCTTTTCAACGATAGCCGTTCATATACTCCCGAATGTCCCCTGGTAGCTTTTTCTACAAATGTGATTCCCCAATCCTCTATGAGAAGAAAAGTATAACTCTGGGAGTGGAGTGAACACGTCACATAGCAACTCTTCATAAATCTACTCTCCAGTATCTATCTGAAGATATTTTCGTTTTCACCATAAGCCTCAAAGCGCTCCTGAGTATCCCTTAGCTGACTAAGCTAAAACATTGTTAAAATACTGCTCAATGAAAACAGAAGCTTAACTGTACAGGTGGAATTCACGTGATCTAGAGCAGTTTCACTGAAAGTTTGCTTCTAGTTTCTATCGGAGGGTATTTCTTTTTCAGCATATTCTTAATGTCCTTTCTCAGGTTCCATAGAAACAGTGATTTCAAACTGCTCAATCCAAAGAATGATTTAACTGTATGAGATGAATACACACATCACAAAACAGTTGTTCCAAAAGCTTCTCTCCAATTTTCATTGGAAGACATTTCCTTTCTCACCACAAGCCTCCAGGCACCACTTAATATCCCTTCACAGATTCCTCAAAGACAGAGTTTCCAAACTGGGCAACGTTGTGTAAGCTTTAACTCTCTGAAATGAATGCACACGTCAGAGAGCAGTTTCTTGAACTCTTCATTCTGGGTTTTATTTCAGGATATTTCACTTTTTGCCACAGGCTTCAATGCACTGCAGAATATCACTATTTTAGTTTTACAATAACAGTGTTCAAACACTGCCTTATGAGAAAAGAGATATAACTCCTGAGGAGAATGCACATATCACAAAGCAGTTTCTCAGAAAGCTTCTCTCCAGTTTTTAACTGAAACTATTTCCTATTTCCCCAGAGGCCTGAATGTGCCTCCGAATGTCCCTTCGTGAATCCTTCCATGACACAGTTTCAAAACTGCATAACAGAAATTTTTATCGCTGTGAGATGAATAGATATATCTACCACAAAGCAGTTTCACAAAAAGCTTCTTTCAAGTTTTTGTCTGAGGATATTTCCAATTTCACCATAGTCGTCCATAGACTCCCGAATGTCCCTTGGTAGCTTTTTCTCCAAAAGAGATTCCCCAATTCTGTTACCAAAGAAAAGTATAATTCTGTGAGTGGAATACATATGTTACAAAGCAATTCCTCGGAAAGCTTCTCTCCAGTTTCCATCTAAAGGTATTTCCTTTTTCACCGTAAGCCTCAAAGTGCTCCCGAATATCCCTTCACACATTAAACAAAAACAGTGATAGAATACGGCTCAGGCTGGCGGAGCAAGATGGCCGAATAGGAACAGCTCCAGTCTCCAACTCCCAGCGCGAGCCACACAGAAGACCGGTGATTTCTGCATTTTCAACTGAGGTACTGGGTTCATCTCACTGGGGAGTACCGGACGATCGGTGCTGGTCAGCTGCTGCAGCAGACTTGAAACCATCGAAGATCAAAAGAGACAAAGAAGGCCATTACATAATGGTAAAGGGATCAATTCAACAGGAAGAGCTAACTATCCTAAATATATATGCATCCAATACAGGAACACCCAGATTCATAAAGCAAGTCCTTAGAGACTTACAAAGAGACTTAGACTCCCATACAATAATAATGGGAGACTTCAACACTCCACTGTCAACATTAGACAGATCAACAAGGCAGAAAGTTAACAAGGATATCCAGGAATTGAACTCATCTCTGCAGCAAGCAGACCTAATAGACATCTATAGAACTCTCCACCCCAAATCAACAGAATATATATTCTTCTCAGCACCACATCATACTTACTCCAAAATTGACCACGTAATTGGAAGTAAAGCACTCCTCAGCAAATGTACAAGAACAGAAATTATAACAAACTGTCTCTCAGACCACAGTGCAATCAAACTAGAACTCAGGACTAAGAAACTCAATCAAAACCGCTCAACTACATGGAAACTGAACAACCTGCTCCTGAATGACTACTGGGTACATAACGAAATGAAGGCAGAAATAAAGATGTTCTTTGAAACCAATGAGAACGAAGATACAACATACCAGAATCTCTGGGACACATTTATAGCAGTGTGTAGAGGGAAATTTATAGCACTAAATGCCCACAAGAGGCAGCAGGAAAGATCTAAAATTGACACTCTAACATCATAATTAAAAGAACTAGAGAAGCAAGAGCAAACACATTCGAAAGCTAGCAGAAGGCAAGAAATAACTAAGGTCAGAGCAGAACTGAAGGAGATAGAGACACAAAAAACCCTCCAAAAAATCAATGAATCCAGGAGTTGGTTTTTTGAAAAGATCAACAAAATTGACAGATCACTAGCAAGACTAATAAAGAAGAAAAGAGAGAAGAATCAAATCGACGCAATTAAAAATGATAAAGGGGATATCACCACGCTCAATGAATTCGGCATTGATGGAACGTACCTCAAAATCATCAGAGCTATTTATGACAAATCCACAGCCAATATCATACTGAATGGGCAAAAACTGGAAAAATTCCCTTTGAAAACTGGCACAAGACAGGGATGCCCTCTCTCACCACTCCTATTCAACATATTGTTGGAAGTTCTGGCTAGGGCAATTAGGCAAGAGAACGAAATCAAGGGTATTCAGTTAGGAAAAGAAGAAGTCAAATTGTCCCTGTTTGCAGATGACATGATTGTATATTTAGAAAACCCCATTGTCTCAGCTCAAAATCTCTTTAAGCTGATAAGCAACTTCAGCAAAGTCTCAGGATACAAAATTAATGTGCAAAAATCACAAGCATTCTTATACACCAGTAACAGACAAACAGAGAGCCAAATCAGGAATGAACTTCCATTCACAATTGCTTCAAAGAGAATCAAATACCTAGGAATCCAACTTACAAGGGATGTAAAGGACCTCTTCAAGGAGAACTACAAACCACTGCTCAGTGAAATCAAAGAGGACACAAACAAATGGAAGAACATACCATGCTCATGGATAGGAAGAATCAATATCGTGAAAATGGCCATACTGCCCAAGGTAATTTATAGATTCAATGCCATCCCCATCAAGCCACCAATGAGTTTCTTCACAGAATTGGAAAAAACTGCTTTAAAGTTCATATGGAACCAAAAAAGAGCCCGCATCTCCAAGACAATCCTAAGTCAAAAGAACAAAGCTGGAGGCATCACGCTACCTGACTTCAAACTATACTACAAGGCTACAGTAACCAAAACAGCATGGTACTGGTACCAAAACAGAGATATAGACCAATGGAACAGAACAGAGTCCTCAGAAATAATACCACACATCTACAGCCATCTGATCTTTGACAAACCTGAGAGAAACAAGAAATGGGGAAAGGATTCCCTATTTAATAAATGGTGCTGGGAAAACTGGCTAGCCATAAGTAGAAAGCTGAAACTGGATCCTTTCCTTACTCCTTATACGAAAATTAATTCAAGATGGATTAGAGACTTAAATGTTAGACCTAATACCATAAAAATCCTAGAGGAAAACCTAGGTAGTACCATTCAGGATATAGGCATGGGCAAAGACTTCATGTCTAAAACACCAAAAGCAACGGCAGCAAAAGCCAAAATTGACAAATGGGATCTCATTAAACTAAAGAGCTTCTGCACAGCAAAAGAAACTACCATCAGAGTGAACAGGCAACCTACAGAATGCGAGAACATTTTTGCAATCTACTTGTCTGACAAAGGGCTAATATCCAGAACCTACAAAGAACTCCAACAAATTTACAAGAAAAAAACAAACAACCCCATCAAAAAGTGGGCAAAGGATATGAACAGACATTTCTCAAAAGAAGACATGCGTACAGCCAAGAGACACATGAAAAAATGCTCATCATCACTGGCCATCAGAGAAATGCAAATCAAAACCACCATGAGATACCATCTCACACCAGTTAGAATGGCGATCATTAAAAAGTCAGGAAACAACAGGTGCTGGAGAGGATGTGGAGAAATAGGAACACTTTTACACAGTTGGTGGGATTGTAAACTAGTTCAACCATTATGGAAAACAGTGTGGCGATTCCTCAAGGATCTAGAACTAGAGGTACCATATGACCCAGCCATCCCATTACTGGGGATATACCCAAAGGATTATAAATTATGCTGCTATAAAGACACATGCACACGTATGTTTATTGCGGCCCTATTCACAATAGCAAAGACTTGGAATCAACCCAAATGTCCATCAGTGACAGATTGGATTAAGAAAATGTGGAGCATATACACCATGGTATACTATGCAGCCATAAAAAAGGATGAGTTTGTGTCGTTTGTAGGGACATGGATGCAGCTGGAAACCATCATTCTTAGCAAACTATCACAAGAACAGAAAACCAAACACTGCATATTCTCACTCATAGGTGGGAACTGAACAATGAGATCACTCGGACTCAGGAAGGGGAACATCACACACCGGGGCCTATCATGAGAAGAGGGGAGGGCGGAGGGATTGCATTGCGAGTTATACCTGATGTAAATGACGAGTTGATGGGTGCAGCACACCAACATGGCACGAGTATACATATGTAACAAACCTGCACCTTATGCACATGTACCCTACAACTTAAAGTATAATAATAATAAATAAATTAAAAAAAAAAAAGAATACGGCTCAATGAAAAGAGAACCTTAACTGTGCGAGCAGAATTCACGTGACCTACTGCAGTTTTACTGAAAGCTTTCTTCTGGTTTTTATTGGAGGTTATTTCTTTTTCAGCATATTCTTAAGAGCGTTCCCAAAGGTACTTTCTCAAGTTCCACAGCAACAGTGATTGAAACTGCTCAATCCAAACAATGATTTAACTCTATGAGATGAATACACACATCACAAAGCAGTTGCTCTGAAAGTTTCTCTCCAGTTTTTATCTGAAGATATTTAATATTTCCCCACAGGCTTGAATGTGCTCCCGAATGCCCTTTCGCTACTCAGTCCATGACGCAGTTTCAAAACTGCATAATAGAAAGAAAGTTTTATCTATGAGAGATGCATAGACATATCTATCACAAAGCAGTTTCACAGAAAGCTTCTTTCCAGTTTTTGTCTGACGATATTTTCTTTTTCACCATAGCCATCCAAATACTCCCGAATATCCCCTGGTAGCTTTATCTCCAAATGGGATTCCCCAATCCTCTATGAGAAGAAAAGTACCACTCTGTGATTGGATTGCACATGTCACAAAGCAGCTCCTCGGAAATCTTCTCTCCAGTGTCTTTCTGAAGCTATTTCCATTTTCACCATAAGCCTCAAAGCGCTCCCAAGTTTCCATTAGCTGACTAAACCAAAACAGTGTTAGAATACTGCTAAATGAAAACAGAAGCTTAACTGTGAGAGTGGACTTCACGTGACCTAGAGCAGTTTCACAGAATGTTTCCTTCTGGTTTTTATCAGAGGGTATTTCTTTTTCAGCATATTCTTTAAAACATTCCCAAATATCCCATCTCAGGTTCAACAGAAACAGTGAATTCAAACTCCTCAATCCAAAGAATTATTTATCTCCATGAGATGAATACACACATCATAAAGAAGTTGCTCCAAAAGCTTCTGTCCAGTTTTCATCGGAAAACGTTAACTTTCTCACCACAAGCCTCCAGGTGAAACTAAATATCGCTTCACAGATTCCTGAAAGAGTTTCCAAACTGGGCAATGAAGTGTAAGTTTTATCTCCCTGAAATGAATGAACACACGGGAGAGCAGTTTCTTGGAATGCTTCTTTCTGGGTTTTATTTGAGGATATTTCACTTTTCATCACACTGTTCAAAGCGTTGCAAAATATCACTTTTTCAGTTTTACAGTAACAGTTTTCAAACCTGCCTTATGAGAAAAGAGGTATAAATCCTTGAGTGGAATGCACACATAACAAAGTACTTTCTCAGAAAGCTTCTCTCCAGTTTTTATCTGGAGATATCGTCTCTTTCCCTAAAAGCCTGTATGTGCTCCCAAAATTCCCTTCATGAATCCATCCATGACGCAGTTTCAAAACCGGGTAATAGAAAGTTTTATCTATGTGAGATGAATAGAGATATCTATCCCGAAGCAGTTTCACAGAAAGCTTCTTACCAGTTTTTGTTTGAGTACATTTGCTTTTTCACCATAGCCATCCGTATACTCCCGAATGTCCCCTGGTAGCTTTCTCTCCACATGGGATTCCCCAGTCCTCTATGAGAAGATAAGTATAACTCTGTGAGTGGAATGCACATGTCACAAAACAGCTCCTTGGAAATCTTCTCTCCAGTATCTATTTGAAGATATTTCCGTTTTCACCGTAACCCTCAAAACGCTCCCGTGTATCCCTTAGCTGACTAACCTCAAACAGTGTTAGAATACTGCTAAATGAAAATAGAAGCTCAACTGTGTGAGTGGACTTCATGTGACCTAGAGCAGTTTCACAGAAAGTTTCCTTCTGGTTGTTATCAGAGGTTATTTCTTTTTCAGCATATTCTTAGGAGTGTTCCAAAATGTCCTTTCTCAGGTTCCACAGAAACAGTGATTACAAACTGCTCAATCCAAAGAATTATTTAATTCTATGAGGTGAATACACACATCACAAAGCAGTTTCTTCGAAAGCTTCTCTCCAGTTTTCATTGGAAGACGTTTCCTTTCTCAACTCAAGCGTCTGGGCAACACTTAATATCCCTTCACAGGTTTTTCAGAAAAAGAGTGTCCAAAGCAGGCAAAGTAGTGTGAGCTTCTTCCTGGGTTTTATTTCTGGATAATTCACTTTTAGCCATATACTTCATGGCGCTGCAAAATATCCCTTTTTCAGTTTTATAGGAACAGTGTTCAAAGACTGCCTTATGAGAAAATAGGTAGAGCACCCTGAGTGGAATGTGCACATCACAAAGTTGTGTCTCGGAAAGTCACTCTCCTGTTTTTATCTGATGATATTTCCTACTTCCCCACAGGCCAAAATGTGCTCTCAAAGGTCCCTTCGCAAATCCGTCCATGACACAGTTTCAAAACTGCATAATAGAAAGAAGGTTTTATCTATATGAGATGAATAGACATATCTATCACAAAGCAGTTTCACAGAAAGCTTCTTTCCAGTATTTGTCTGAGGATATTTCCTTTTTCACCATAGCCATCCATTTACTACTGTATATCCCCTGGTAACTTTTTCTCCAAATGGGATTCCCCCATCATCTATGAGAAGAAAAGTATAACTCTGTGAGTGGAATGCACACGTCATAAAGCAGCTCCCATGAAATTGTCTCTCCAGTATCTATGTGAAGTTATTTCCATTTTCACCTTAAGCCTCAAATTGCTCCCGAGTATCCTGTAGCTGACTAACCTAAAACAGTGTTTGAATACTTTTCAATGAAAACAAAAGCTTAACTGTGAGTATGGACTTCATGTGACCTAGAGCAGTTTCACAGAAAGTTTCCTTCAGGTTTTTATAGGAGGGTATTTGCTTTTCAGCATATTTTGAAGAGCGTTCCCAAATGTCCTTTTCAGGTTCCACAGAAACAGTGATTACAAACTACTCAGTCCAAAGAATGATTAAACTCTATGAGATGCATACACACATCACAAAATACTTGCTCCTAAAACTTCTCTCCAGTTTTCATCGGAAGACTTTTCCTTTCTCACCACAATCCTCCAGGCGCCACTTAATATCCCTTCACAGATTCCTTAAAGACACAGCTTCCCAACTGGGCAACGTAGTGTGAGCTTTAACTCTCTGAAATGAATGCACAAGTTGGAGAGTAGTTTCTTGGAATGCTTCTTTCTGTGTTTTATTTCAGGATATTTCACTTTTCTCCCAAGTCTTCAACGCGCTGCCAAATATCACATTTTCAGTTTTAGAGGAACAGTGTTCAAACACTGCCTTATGAAAAAAGAGGTATAACTCCTGAGGGGAATGCACACATCACAAAGCAGTTTCTCAGAAAGCTTCTCTCCAGTTTTTATCTGAAGATATCTCCTTTTTCCCGACAGGCCTGAATGTGCTCCCGAATGTCCCTTTGTGAATCCACCCATGATGCATTTTGAAAACTGCGTAATAGAAAGAAAGTTTTATCTATGTGAAATGAATAGACATATCTATCACAAAGCAGGTTCAGTGAAAGGTTCTTACAGCTTTTGTCTGAGATTTTCTTTTTCACCATAGCCGTCCATATACTCCTGAATGTCCCTTGTTAGCTTTTTCTCCAAACGGGATTTCCCAATCATCTTTGAGAAGAAAAGTATAACTTTGTGAGTGGAATGCACAGGTCACAAAGCAGCTCCTCGGAAATCTTCTCTCCAGTATCTATCGGATGATATTCCCATTTTAACCGTAAGCTTAAAAGTGCTCCCGAGAATCCCTTAACTGACTAACCTAAAACACTGTTAGAATACTGCTCAAAGAAAGCAGAAGCTTAACTGTGCGAGTGGACTTCACGTGACCTAGAGCAGTGTCACAGAAGGATTCCTTATGGTTTTTATCGGATGGTATTTCTTTCTCAGCATATTCTTAAGAACGTTCCCAAATGTCCTTTCTCAAGTTCCAGAGAAACAGTGATTTCAAACTGCTCAATCCACAGAAAGATTTAACTCTAAGTGATGAATACACACATCACAAAGCAGTTGCTCCGAAAGCTTCTCTCCAGTATTCATCAAAAGACGTTTCCTTTCTCATCACAAACCTCTGGACGCCACTTAATATCCCTTTACAGATGCCTCAAAGACAGAGTTTACAAACTGGGAAACGTAGCATATGCTTTAACTCTCTGCAATGAATGCACACGTCAGAGAGCCGTTTCTTTGAATGCTTCTTTCTGGGTTTTATTTCCGGATATTTCACTTTTCACCATAGTCTTTAATGCGGTGCAAAATATCACTTTTTCAGTTTTACAGAAATAGTGTTCAAACACTGCCTGATGAGAAAAGAGGTATATCTCCCTGAGTGGAATGCACACATCACAAAGCACTTTCTCAGAAAACTTCTCTCCAGTTTTTATCTCAAGAAATCTCCTTTTTCCCCACAGGCCTGAATGTGCTTCTGAATGCCCATTCGCGAATCTGTCCATGACGCAGTTTCAAAACTGCATAACAAAAAGAAAATTTTATCTATGTGAAATGAATAGACATATCTATCACAAAGCAGTTTCAAACAAAGATTCTTTCCAGCTTTTGTCTAAGGATATTTCCTTTTTCACCAAAGCCGTCCATATTCCCCCAAATGTCCCTAGTTAGCTTTCTCTCCAAAGGGGATTCCCCAATCCTCGATGAGAAAAAAGTATAACTCTGTGAGTGTAATGCTCACGTCACAAAGTTGCTCCTCGAAAGTCTTTGCTCCAGTATTTATCTAATATTATTACCATTTTCACCGTAAGACTCAAAGCGCTCCTGAATATCCCTTAACTGACTAAACTAAAACAGTGTTAGAGTACTGTATAATGAAAACAGAAGCTTAACTGTGTGAGTGAACTTCACATGACCTAGAGCAGTTTCACAGAAAGTATCCTTTTGGTTTTTATCAGAGAGTATTTCTTTTTCAGTATATTCTTAAGAGCATTCCCAAATGTCCTTTCACAGGTTTCAAAGAAACAGTGATTTCTAACTGTTCTATCCAAAGAATGATTTTACTCCATAAGATGAATACACACATCACAAACTAGTTGCTCCTAAAGTTTCTCTCCAGTTTTCATTGGAAGACGTTTTCATTCTCAGCACAAACCTCCATGCGCCACTAAATATCCCTTCACAGATTCCTAAAAGGCAGATTTTCCACACTGGGCAATGTAGTGTAAGCTTTAACTCTCTGAAATGAATGCACACGTCAGAGAACAGTTTCTTGTAATGCTTCTTTCTGGGTTTTATTTCCGGATATTTCACTTTTCCCCATAGTCTTCAATGTGTTGCAAAATATCCCTTTTTCAGTATTACAGGAACAGTGTTCCCACCTGCCTTATGCAAAAAGAGGTATAACTCACTGAGTGGAATGCACATATCACGGAGCAATTTCTCAGAAATCTTCTCTACAGTTTTTATCTGAAGAAATCTCCTATTACCCCACATTGCTGATTGTGTTCCCAAAAGTCCCTTCGCGAATCCGTCCATGACACAGTTTCAAAACTGCGTAATACAAACAAAGTTTTATGTATGTGAGATGAATAGACATATCTATCCAAAAGCAGTTTCACAGAAAACTTCTTTCCAGTATTTTTCTAAGGATACTTCCTTTTTCACCGTAGCCGTCCATATACTCCAGAATGTCCCCTGGTAGCGTCTTTTCAAAACGGGATTCTTCAGTCCTCTATGGGAAGAAAAGTATAAATCTGTGAGTGGAATGCAAACATCACAAAGCAGCTTCTCCAAAATCTTCTCTCCAGTATCTATCTGTAGGTATTTCCGTTTTCACGATAAGCCTCAAGGCGCTCCTGAGTATCCCTTAGCTGACTAACCTTAAACAATGTTAGAATGCTGCTCAATGGAAACAGAAGCTTAACAGTGCAAGTGGAATTCACGTGACCTGGAGCAGTTTCACAGAAAGTTTCCTTCTGGTTTTTATCGTAGGGTATTACTTTTTCAGCATATTCTTAAGAGCGTTCCCAAATGTCCTTTCTCAGGTTCCAAAGAAACAATTATTTCAAATGCGCAATCGAAAGAATGATTTAACTTTATGAGATGAATACACACATCACAATGCAGTTGCTCCAAAAACTTGTCTCCAGTTTTCGCCAGAAGATGTTTCCTTTGTCACCACAAGTCTCCCGGCGCCACTTAATATCCCTTCACAGATTCCTCAAAGACAGAGGTGCCAAACTGGGCAACGTAGTGTAAGCTTTACCTCTCTGAAATGAATGCACACGTCAGAAAGCAGTTTCTTGGAACGCTTCTTTCTGTGCTTTATTTCAGGATATTTCACTTTTTGCCATAGTCTTCAATGCACTGCTAAATATCACTTTTTCAGTTTTACAAGAACAGTACTCAAACACTGTTTTATGAGAAAAGAGGTATAAGTCCCTGAATGGAATACACACATCACAAAGACGTTTCATAGAAACCTTCTATCCAGTTTTTATCCGGAGATATTTCCTATTTTCCCACATGGCTGAATTTGCTTCCGAATGTACCTTCGGAAATCCGTCCATCACGCAGTTTAAAAACTGCGTAATAGAAAGAAAGTTTTATCTATGTGAGTTGAATAGACATATCTATCACAAAGCATTTTCCCAGAAAGCTTCTTTCCAGTTTTTGTCTGAGGATACTTCCTTTTTCTTCATAGAAGTCCATGTACTCCCGAATGTCCCCTGGTAGTGTTTTCTTAAAAAAGGGATTCCTCAAACTTCTATGAGAAGAAAGGTATAACTCTGTGAGTGGCATAGACACGTCACAAAGCAGTTCCTCGGAAATATTCTCTCCAGTATCTATCTGAAGATATTTCCATTTTCACCGTAAGACTCAAAGTGCTCCCGAGTATCTCTTAGCTGACTAACTTGAAACAGTGTTACAATACTGCTCAATGAAAACAGAAGCTTAACTGTGCATGTGGAATTCACGTGACCTAGGGCATTTTCACAGAAAGTTTCCAAGTTTCTTTCTGATTTTATTGGAGAGTATTACTTTGTTAGCATATTCTTAAGAGTGTTCCCAAATGTCCTTTATGAGAATCCACAGAAACAGTGATTTCAAACTGCTTAATCCAAGGAATGATTTAACTCTACGAGATGAATACACACATCACAAAGTAGTTGCTCCATAAGCTTCTCTACAGTTTTCATCAGAAGATGTTACCTTTCTCACCAAAAGTCTCCAGGCGCCACTAAATATCTCTTCCCAGATTCCTCAAAGACAGAGTTTCCAACCTGAGCAACAAAGACAGAGTTTCCAACCTGAGTTTTATCTATGTGAGATGAATAGACATATCTATCACAAAGCAGTTTCACAGAAAGCTTCTTCCAGTTTTTGTCTGAGGATACTTCCTTTTTCACCGTAGCCGTCCATATACTCCCGTATGCCCCCTGGTAGCGTTTTCTCCAAATGGAATTTCCAAATCCTCTATGAGAAGAAAGGTATAACTCTGTGAATGGAACTCACACTTCACAAAGCAGCTTCTCGGAAATCTTCTCTCCAGTATATATCTGAAGATATTTCTGTTTTCACGGAAGCCTCAAAGTGCTCCCAAATATCCCTTAGGTGACTAACCTAAAACAGTGTTACAATACTGCTCAATGAATATGGAAGCTTAACTGTGCGAGTGGAATTCCCATGACCTAGAGAAGTTTCACAGAAAGTTTTCTTCTGGTTGTTATCAAAGGGTATTTCTTTTGCAGCATATCCTTAAGAATGTTCCCAAATGTCCATTCTCAGGTTCCACAGAAACAGTGATTTCAAACTGCTCTATCCAAAGAATGATTTAACTCTATGAGATGAATACACACCTAACAAACTTGTTGCTCTGAAAGCTTCTCTCCAGTTTTCATCAAAAGACGTTTCCTTTCCCACCACAAACCTCTGTGCGCCACTTAATATCCTTTCACATATTCCTCAAAGACAGAGTTTCCAAACTGGGCAATGTAGTGTAAGCTTATCTCTCTGAAATGAATGCAAACTTCAGAGAGCCGTTTCTTGGAACCCTTCTTCCTGGGTTTTATTTCAGGATATTTCACTTTTCACCATAGTCTTCAATTCGCTGAAAAATATCACTTTTCTAGTTTTACAGAAACAGTGTTCAAACAATACCTTATGAGAAAAGAGGTATAACTCCCTGAGTGGAATGCACATATCACAAAGCAGTTTCTCAGAAACCTTCTCTCCAGTTTTTATCTGAAGATATCTCCTCTTTCCCCACAGGCCCGAAAGTGCTCCAAAACGTCCCTTCGGAATCCATCCATGAAGAAGTTTCAAAACTGCGTACTACAAAGTAAGTTTTATCTATTTGTGATGAATCGACATATCTATCACAAAGCAGTTTCACATAGAGCTTTTTTCCAGTTTTTGTCTGAGGATATTTCCTTTTTCACTGTAGCTGTCCATATACGTCACAAAGTCCATTGGTAGTTTTTTCCCCAAATGCAATTCCCCAATAGTCTCCAAGAAGAAAAGAATAATTATTTGAGTGGAATGCACACGTCACAAAGCAGCTCCTCATAGATCTTCTCTCCAGTGTCTATCTGAAGATATTTCCATTTTCATCATAAGCTTCAAAGTGCTCCCGAGTTTTCCTTAGCTGACAAACCAAAAACAGTGTTAGAACACTGCTCAATGAAAACAGAAGCTTAACTCTGCAAGTGGACTTCACGTGACCCGGAGCAGTTTCACAGAAAGTTTCCTTCTGGTTTTATTGGAGGATATTTCTTGTTCAGCATATTCTTTAGAGCATTCCCAAATGTCCTTTCTCAGGTTCCACAGAAACGGTGATTTCAATTCGCTCAATCCAAAGAATGATTTAACTCTATGAGATGAGTACATACATCACAA
The DNA here is from genome assembly GCF_003255815.1 of Theropithecus gelada. Taxonomy (NCBI): domain Eukaryota; kingdom Metazoa; phylum Chordata; class Mammalia; order Primates; family Cercopithecidae; genus Theropithecus; species Theropithecus gelada. The sequence goes on from NC_037681.1 coordinate 887,001, forward strand.
AGTAGTTGCACCGAAAGCTTCCCTCCAGTTTTCATCAGAAGACGTTTCCTTTCTCACCACCAACCTCCATGTGCCACTTTATATCCCATCACAGATTCCTCAAAGACAGAATTTCTTAAGTGGGCAACGTAGTGTAAGCTTTAACTCTCTGAAATGAATACACACATCAGAGAGTAGTTTCATGTAACGCTTCTTTCTGGGTTTTCTTTCCGGATTTTCACTTTTCACCATGTCTTCAATGTGCTGCAAAACTTAAGAGCGTTTCCAAATGTCTTTTCTCAGGTTCCACAGAAACAGTGATTTCAAACTTTTCAAACCAAAGAATGATTTAACTCAATGAGATGAATACACACCTCACAAAGTAGTTGCTGCAAAAGCTTCTCTACGGTTTTCATGGAAAGATGGTTCCTTTCTCACCACAAACCTCTGTTCGCCTCTTAATATCCCTTCACAGATTCGTCAAAGACAGAGTTTCCAAACTGGACAACGTAGTGAAAGCTTTAACTCTCTGAAATGAATGCACACATCAGAGAGCAGTTTCTTGGAACGCTTGTTTCTGGGTTTTATTTCAGGATATTTCACTTCTCACCAAAGTCTTCAGTGCGCTGCAAAATATCACTTTACCAGTTTCACAGGAACAGTGTTCAAACACTACTTTATGAGAAAAGAGGTATAACCCCCACAGTGGAATGCACACATCACAAAGCAGTTTCTCAGAAAGCTTCTCTCCAGATTTTATCCGGAGATATCTTCAATTTTCCCTCAATCCTGAATGTGCTCCCGAAAGACCCTTCGTGAATCCGTCCATGATGCAGTTTCAAAACTGTGTAATACAAAGAAAGTTTTATCTCTGTGAGATGAATAGACATATCTATCACAAAGCAGTTTCACAGAAACTTTCTTTCAAGTTTTTATCTGAGGATATTTCCTTTTTCACCATAGCCATACATGTACTCCCGAATGTCTCCTGGTAGCTTTTTATCCAACTGCAATTCCCCAATCATCTGTGAGAAGAAAAATATGACTCTGTGAGTGGAATGCACATGTCACAAAGCAGCTCCTCGGAAATCTTCTCGCCAGTATCTGTCTGAAGATATTTCCGTTTTCACCATAAGCCTCAATGTGCTCCCGAGTATCCCGTAGCTGCCTTACCCAAAACAGTGTTGGAATACTGCTCAATGAAAACAGAAGCTTAACTGTGCGAGTGGACTTCACATGACCTAGAGCAGTTGCACAGAATGTATCCTTCTGGTTTTTATCCGTGGGTATTTCTTTTCCAGCATATTCTTAAGAGCTTTCCCAAATGTCATTTCACAGGTTCCACAGAAACAGTGATTTCAAACTGCTCAATCCTAAGCATGATTTAACTCTATGAGATGAATACACACATCATGAAGCAGTTGCTCCAAAAGCTTCTCTCCAGTTTTCATCGGAAGACGTTTCCTTTCTCACCACAAAACTCCAGATGCCAATAAATATCACTTCACAGATTCCTCAAAGACAGAGTTTCCAAACTGGACAACGTAGTGTAAGCTTTAAATCTCTGAAATGAATGCACATGTCAGAGAGCAGTTTCCTGGATGCTTTTTTCTGGGTTTGTTTCCAGATATTTCACTTTTTGCCATAGTCTTCAATGCACTGCAAAATATCACTTTTTCAGTTTTACAGGAACAGTGTTCAAACACTGCCTTATGAGAAAAGAGGTATAATTCCCTGAGTGGAATGCACACATCACAAAGCAGTTTCTCAGAAAGCTTCTCTCCAGTTTTTATCTGAAGATATCGCCTATTTCCCCACAGGCGTGAATGTGCTCCCTAATGTCCCTTCGCGAATCCGTCCATGACCCAGTTTCAAAATTGCATAATAAAAAGAAATGTATATCTATGTGAGATGAATACACGTATCTATCACAAACTGTTTCACAGAAAGCTTGTTTGCAGTTTTTGTCTGAGGATATTTCCTTTTTCACCGTAGCTGTGCATAATCTCCCAAATGCCCCCTGGTAGCTTTTCTCCAACCGAATTTCCTAATCCTCTCTGAGAAGGAGGGCATAACTCTGTGAGTGGAATGCACATGTCACAAGCAGCTCCTCGGAGATATTCTCTCCAGTATCTATCTGAAGATATTTCCATTTTCACCGTAAGCCTCAAAGCGCTCCCGTGCATTCCTTAGCTGGCAAACCAAAAACAGTGTTGGAATACTGCCGAATGAAAATAGAAGTTTATCTGCATGAGTGGAATTCATGTGACCTAGAGCAGTTTCACAGAAAGTTTCCTTCTTGTTTTTATCGGAGGGTATTTCTTTTTCAGCATATTCTTAAGAGCATTCCCAAATGTCCTTTCTCAGGTTCCGCAGAAACACTGATTTCAAACTGCTCAATCCTAAGAATGATATCTCCTTTTATCCCACAAGCCTGAATGCACTCCCGAATGTCTTTGTGAATCTGTCCATGATGCAGTTTCAAAACTGCATAATAGAAAGGAAGTCATATATTTCAGAATAGACATATCTATCACAAGGCAGGTTCACAGAAAGCTTCTTTCCAGCGTTTGTCTGAGGATATTTCCTTTTTCACCCTAGCCATCCATAGACTCTGGAATGTCCCCTTGTAACTTTTTCTCCAAACGTGATTCCCCAGTCCTCTATGAGAAGAAAATTAATACTCTGTGAGTGGAATGCACACTTCACAGGCTGCTCCTCAGAAATCTTCTCCCCAGTAGCTATATGAAGATGTTTCCGTTTTCACCATAAGCCTCAAAGCACTTCCGAGTATCTCTTAGTAACTAACGTAAAACAGTGTTAGAATACTGCTCAAAGAAAACAAAAGCTTAACTGGGCGAGTGGACATTATGTGACCTAGAGCAGTTTCACAGATAGTTTTCTGGATTTTACTGGAGGGTATTTCCTTTTCAGCATATTCTTAAGAGCGTTCTCAAATGTCCTTTCTCAGGTTCCACATAAACAGTGATTTCAAACTGCTCAATCCAAAGAATGACTTACCTCTATGAGATGAATGCACATCAGAAAGCAGTTGTCCTGAAATCTTCTCTCCAGTTTTCATCCAAAGACGTTAACTTTCTCATCACAAGCCTCTGAGCACCACTTAATGTCCCTTCACAGTTTCCAACCTGGGCAACCTAGTGTAAGCTTTAACCATCTGATAAGAATGCACACATCAGAGAGCAGTTTCCTGCAAGGCTTCTTTCTGGGTTATATTTCTGGATTTTCTTTTTGCCATAGTCTTCAATGTGCTGCAAAATATCACTTTTGCAGTATTACAGGAACAGTGTTCAAACACTACCTTATGAGAAAAGACGAATTACTCACTGAGTGGAATGCACACATCACAAAGCAGTTTCTCAGAAAGCTTCTTTCCAGTCTTGTCTGGAGATATTTCCTATTTCCCCACAGTTCTGAATCTGCTCCCGAATATCCTTCGTGAATCCGTCCATGACGCAGTTTCAAAACTGCGTAATAGAAAGAAAGTTTCTCTATGTCAGATGAATAGACATATCTATCACAAAGCCGTTTCACAGAATGCTTCTTTCCAGTTTTTCTGAGGATAATTCCTTTTTCACTATAGCTGTCCATACTCTTCCAAATGCTCCCTGGTAACGTTTTCTCTAAACGGGATTCCCCAATCCTCTATGAGAAGAAAGGTATAACTCTGTGAGTGGAACGCACATGTCACAAAGCAGCTCCACTGAAATCTCCTCTCCAGTATCTATCTGAACACATTTCCGTTTTCACCGGAAGCCTCAAAGCTCTCCCGAGTATCCCTTAGCTGACTAACCAAAAAAAGTGTTAGAATACTGCTCAATGAAAAGAGAAGCTTAACTGTGTGAGTGGAATTCACGTAACCTAGAGCAGTTTCAGAGAAAGCTTCCTTCTGTTTTTTCTTGGATGGTATTTCTTTTTCAGCATATTCTTAAGAGCATTCCCAAATGTCCTTTCTTAGGTTCCACAGAAACAGTGATTTCTAACTTCTCAATCCAAAGAATGATGTAACTGTATGAGATGAATGCACACATCACAAAGCAGTTTCTCTGAAAGCTTCTCTCCGTTTTCATCGGAAGACGTTTCCTTTCCCACCACAAGACTCCAGGGGCCACTTAATATCCCTTCACAGATTCTTCAGAGACAGAGTTGCCAAACTGGACAACGTAGTGTAAGCTTTAAAACTCTGAAACAAATGTACAAGTCAGAGAGCAGTGTCTTGGAACACTTCTTATTGGGTTTTATTTCAGGATATTTCACTTTTCCCCATACTCTGCAAAGCACTGTAAAGTATCAATTTTTCAGTTTTACAGAAACAGTGTTCAAACACTGGCTTATGAGAAAAGAGGTATAACTCCCTTAGTTGAATGCACACATCACAAAGTAGTTTCTCAGAAAGCTTCTCTCCAGTTTTTATCTGAAGATATCTCCTATGTTCCCACAGGCCTGAATGTGCTCCCGAATGTCCCTTCACAAACCTGTCCATGACGTAGTTTCAAAACCGTGTAATGGAAAAAAAGTTTTATCTATGTGAGATGAAAGACATATCTATCACAAAGCAGTTTCACAGAAAGCTTCTTTCCAGTGTTTGTCTGAGGATATTTCCTTTTTGTCTTTTGCTGTCCATATATTCCAAATGCCCCCTGGTAGCTTTTTCTCCAAACAGGATTCCATAATCCTCTTTGAGAAGGAATGTATAACTCTGTGAGTGGAATGCACACGTCAAAAAGCAGCTCCTCAGAGATCTTATCTCCAGTACCTATCTGAAGATATTTCCATTTTCATCATAAGCCTCAAAGCGATCCTGAGTATTCCTTAGCTGCCTAAGCAAAAACAGTGTTAGAATACTGATCAATGAAAATAGAAGCTTAACTGTGTGAGTGAAATTCATCTTCTCTACAATTTTCATCGGAAGATGTTACCTTTCTCACCAAAAGTCTCCGGGCGCCACTAAATATCTCTTCCCAGATTCCACAAAGACAGAGTTTCCAACCTGAGCAACAAAGACAGAGTTTCCATCCTGAGTTTTATCTATGTGAGATGAATAGACATATCTATCACAAAGCAGTTTCACAGAAAGCTTCTTCCAGTTTTTGTCTGAGGATACTTCCTTTTTCACCGTAGCCATCCATATACTCCTGTATGCCCCCTGGTAGCGTTTTCTCCAAATGGAATTTCCAAATCCTCTATGAGGCTTGTAAGTGCTCCAGAAATTCCCTACCTGAATCCGTCCTTGATGCAGTTTCAAAACTGGGTAATAGAAAGAAGTTTTATTCATGTGAGATGAATAGAGATAACCTTCCCAAAGCAGTTCACAGAAAACTTCTTTCCAGTTTTTGTTTGAGTACATTATCTTTTTCTCTATAGCCATCTGTATACTCCCAAATGTTCCCTGGTAGCTTTCTCTCCACACGGGATTCCCTAATCCTCTATGAGAATAAAAGTATAACTCTGTGAGTGGAATGCACTCGTCACAAAGCAGCTCTTCAGAAATCTTCTCTCCAGTATCTATCTGAAGATATTTCCGTTTTCACCATAACCCTCAAAGCACTCCCGAGTATCCCTTAGCTGACTAACCTCAAACAGTGTTAGAATATTGCTCAATGAAAACAGAAGCTTAACTCTGCGAGTGGACTTCACGTGAACTAGAGCAGTTTCACAGAAAGTTTCCTTCTTGTTTTTATCGAAAGGTATTTCCTTTTCAGCATATTTTTAAGAGAGTTCCAAAATGTCCTTTATGAGGATCCACAGAAACAGTGATTTCAAACTGTTCAATTCAAAGAATGACTTAACACTATGAGATGAATACACAAATCACAAAGCAGTTGCTCAGAAAGATTCTCTCCAGTTTTCATTGGAAGACGTTTCTTTTCTCACCACATGCCTCCAAGCAACACTTAATATCCTTTCACAGATTCCTCAAAGACAGAGTTTCCAAACTGGGCAATGTAGTGTAAGCTTTAGCTCTCTAAAATGAATGCACACATTAGCAGTTTCTCAGAAAGCTTCTCTCCAGTTTTTATCTGAAGATATCTTCTATTTACTCACAGGCCTGAATGTGCTGCCAAATGTCCTTTGCGAATCCATCCATGACGCAGTTTCAAAACCACGTAATAGAAAGAAAGTTTTATCTATGTGAGATGAATACACATATCTATCACAAAGCAGTTTCACAGAAAGCTTCTTTTCACTTTTTGTCTGAGGATATTTTCTTTTTCACCATAGCCATCCATATACTCCAGAATGTCCCCTGGTAGCTTTTTCGCAAAACTGGATTCCCCAATCCTCTATGACAAGAAAAGTATAACTCTGTGAGTGGAATGCCCACGTCACAAATCAGCTCCTTGGAATTCTTCTCTCCACTATATATCTGATGATATTTCCATTTTCATAGAAACTTCAAAGCACTCCCGAGTATCCCTTAGCTGAGTAAACTAAAACAGTGTTAGAATACTGCTCAATAAAAACAGATGCTTAACTGTGTGAGTGGAATTCATATGACACAGAGCAGTTTCACAGAACGTTTCCTTCTGCTTTTTATCAGAAGGTATTTCTTTTCAGCATATATTTAAGAGCATTCCCAAATGTCCTTTCTCAGGTTCCACAGAAAGAGTGATTCCAAACTGCTCAATCCAAAGAATGATTTACCTCTATGAGTTAAAAACACAGATCACTGGCAGTTTTTCAGAAATCTTCTCTCCAGTTTTCAATGGAAGACAGTTCCTTGCTTGCCACAGGAACCCGATCGCCACTTAATCTCCCTTCGCAGAAACCTCAAAGACAGATTTTCCAAAGTATGCAGTGTAGAGTAATCTTTAACTTTGTGAAATGAATGCACATATCAGAGAGTAGTTTCTTGTAACACTTCTTTCTAGGTTTTATTTGAGGATATTGAACGTTCCACCATAGTCTTCAATGTGCTCTAAAATATAACTTTTTCGATTTTACATGAACAGTGTTCAAACAATGCCTTATGAGAAAAGAGGTATAACTACCTGAGTGGAATGCACACACCACAAAGCAGTTTCTCAGAAAGCTTCTTTCCAGTTTTTATCTGAAGATATTTCCTTTTTCACCATAGGCCTGGATGTGCTCCCAAATGTCCCTTTCCAGATCCATCCATGACAGTTACCAAGCGGCATAAGGTAAAGAAATGTTTATCAATGTCAGGTGAATAAACATAGCAAAAAGCAGATTCACAGAAAGCTTCTTTCTAGTATTCATCTGATGTTATTTCCTTTTTCACTATACTCATGCATTTGCTCCCGAATGTCCCTTCGCAGATCCATCCATGACAGTTTCCAATCTGCATAATGTAAAGAAAACTTTATCTATGTGAGATGATTACACATACAACAGAGCAATTTCACAGAAAGCTTCTTTCCCATTTTAGTCTGAGGCTATTTCCTATTTCACCTTTTTCGTCAATATGCCACTAAATATCTCTTGGTACCTTTTATTCCAAAAGTTTTTCCCTGAACCTATATGAGAAAAGAGGTATAACACTGGGCGTGGAATGCACATGTCACAAAGCAGTTTCTCTGATAGCTCCTGTACAGTTTCTATAGGAACATATTTCCTTTTTAACCATAAGCCTCAAAGTGCTCCCGAATATCCCTTTGCACACTGAACATAAACAGTGTTAAAATACTGCACAATGAAAAGAGAAGCTTAACTGAGTGAGAGAAATTCACACAACATGTAGCAGTTTCCCAGAAAGCTTCCTTCTGGTTTTTATCTGAGGATATTTCATTCTCCATATTCTAAAGAGTGTTCCCAAATGTCCTTCCTCAGATTCCACAGACGCAGGGATTTCAAACTGCTCAATTAAAAGAATGGTTTAACTCTATAAGATGAATACACACATCACAAAGCATTTGCTCAGAAAGTTTCTCTCCAGGTTTCATCGGAAGACATTTCCTAGCTCAACAGAGGCCTCTGGATGCCATTTAATATCACTTCACAGATTCCTCAAAGACAGAGTTTCCAAACTGGGAACATAGTGTAAGCTTTAACTCTCTGAAATGAATGCACAGGTCAGAGAGCTGTTTCCTGGAATGCTTCTTTCTGGGTTTTATTTCAGGATATTTCACTTTTCACCATAGTCTTCAATGCGGTGCAAAATACCACTTTTTCAGTTTTACAGGAACAGTGTTCAAACACTGCCTTATGAGAAAAGAGGTTTAAGTCTCTGAGTGGAATGCACACATCACAAATCAGTTTCTCAGAAAGTTTTTCTCCAGTTTTTAGCTGAAGGTATCACCTTTTTCATCATAGGCCTGAATGTGCTCCCGAAATTCCCTTTGCGAATCCATCCATGACACTGTTTCAAAGTTGCATAATAGAAAGACAATTTTATCTATGTGAGATGAATAGACATATCTTTTCCAAAGCACTTTCACTGAAAGCTTCCTTCCAGTTTGTCTGAGGATATTTCCTTTTTCATCATGAAGGTCCATATACTCCCAAAAGTCCCCTGGTAGCTTTTTCTCCAGATGCGATTCTCCAATCCTCTATGAGAAGAAAAGTATAACTCTGTGAGTGGAATGCACACGTCACAAAGCAGCTCCTTGGAAATCTTCTCTCTAGTATCTCTCTGAAGATATTTCCATTTTCAGAGTAACCCTCTAAGTGCTCCCGAGTACCCCTTAGTTGACTAACTTAAAACATTGTTAGAATACTGCTCAATGAAAATAGGAGATTAACGGTGTGAATGGACTTCACGTGACCTAGGGCACCTTCACAGAAAGTTTTCTTGTTGTTTTTATCAGAGGGTATTTCTTTGTCAGCATATTCTTAAGAAAGTTCCCAAATGTCCTCTCTCAGGTTCCAGAGAAAAAGTGATTTCAAATTGCTCTATACACACAACGATTTCTCTCTATGAGGTGAATACACACATCACAAAGCACTTGCTCCAAATGCTTCTCTAGAGTTTTCATCAAAAGACATTTCCTTTCTCACCACAAACCTCCATGTGCCACTTAATATCCCTTCACAGATCCCTCAAAGACAGAGTTTCCAAACTGGGCAATGTAGTGTAAGCTTTAACTCTTTGAAATGAATGCACACATAAGAGAGCAGTTTCTTGGAATGCTTCTTTCTGAGTTTTATTTCAGGATATTTCACTTTTCACCATAGTCTTCAATGCACTGCAAAATGTCACTTTTTCATTTTTACAGGAACAGTGTTCAAAGACTACCTTCTGAATAAATAGATATAACTCCCTGAGTGGAATGCACACATCACAAATTTGTGTCTCGGAAAGCTACTTTCCAGTTTTTATCTGAAGATATTATCTACTTCCCCACAGGCCTGAATGTGATCCCGAATGTCCCTTCGCGAATCCGTCCAGATGCAGTTTCAAAACTACGTAATAGAAAGAAGGTTTTGTCTATGTGAGATGAATAGACATATCAATCCCAAGGCAATTTCAGAGAAATCTTCTTTCCAGTTTGTCGGAAGATATTTCCTTTTTCACCATAGCCGACCATATACTGCTGAATGGCCCCTGGTAGCATTTTCTCCAAACGGGATGCCCCAATACTCTATGAAAAGAAAAGTATAACTCTGTGAGTGGAACGTCTGTAACGTCTCAAAGCAGCTCCTTGTAAATCTTCTCTCCGGTATCTATCTGCAGATATTTCCATTTTCACCGTAAGCCTCAAAGCACTCACGAGTATCCCTTAGCTGTATAACTTAAACAGTGTTAGAATTCTGCTCAAAGAAAACCGAAGATTAACTGTGCGAGTTGAATTCACGTGACCTAGAGCACTTTCACAGAAAGTTTCCTTGGGTTTTTTTCGGAGGGTATTTCTTGTTCAACATATTCTTAAGAGCATTCCCAAATGTCCTTTCTCAGGTTCCACAGAAACAGTGATTTCAAACTGTTCAATCCAAAGAATTATTTAACTCTCCGGGATGAATACACACATCACAAAGTTGTTGCTCTGAAAGCTTCTCTCCAGTTTTTATCAGAAGACGTTTCCTTTCTCACCACAAACCTCCGTGTGCCATTTTATATCCCTTCACAGATTCCTCAAAGACAGAGTTTCCAAAATGGGCAATGTAGTGTAAGCTTTATCTCCCTGAAATGAATGCACACGTCAGAGAGCAGTTTCGTGCAACACTTCTTTTTTGGTTTTATTTCGGAATTTTCACTTTTCACCACAGTCTTCAATGCATTGCAAAATATCACTTTTTCAGTTTTACAGGAAAAGTGTTCAAACACTGCCTTATGAGAAAAGAGGTACAACTCCCTGATTGGAATGCACACACTACAAAGCAGTTTCTCAGAAAGCTTCTCTCCAGTTTTTAGCTGAAGATATCTCCTTTTTCATTGTAATCCTGAATGTGGTCCCGAATGTCCCATCACGAATCCGTCCATGACGCAGTTTCTAAACTGCATAACAGAAAGAGAGGTTTATTTGTGTGAGATGAATAGACATATCTGTCACAAACCAGATTCACAGAAAGTTTCTTTACGGTTTTTGTTGAGGATATTACCTTATTCACCATAGCTGTCTATATACTCCCAAATGTCCCTTGGTAGCTTTTTCTCCACACAGGATTTCCCAATCATCTACGAGAAGAAAAGTATAACTCTGTGAGTGGAATGCACACTTCACAAGGCAGCTCCTTGGAAATCTTCCCTCCAGTATATATCTGAAGATATTTCCATTTTAACCATGAACCTGAAAGCGCTCCCAAATATTTCTTAGTTGACAAACCTAAAACAGTGTTAGTATACGGCTCAATGAAAACGGAAACTTAACTGTGTGAGTGGACTTCACTTGACCTAAAGCAGTTTCACAGAGAGTTTCCTTCTGGTTTTTATTGGTGGGTATTTTTTTTCAGCATATTCTTAAGAGCGATCCCAAATGTCATTTCTCAGGTTTTACAGAAACAGTGATTTCAAACTGTTCAATCCAAAGAATTACTTAACTTTAGGACATGAATACACACATCACAAGGCAGTTGCTCAGAAAGTTTCTCTCCAGTTTTCATCGGAAGACGTTTCCTTTCTCACCACAAGCCTCCGGGTGCCACTAAATATCCTTTCACAGATTCCTCAAAGAAAGAGTTTCCAAACTGGGCAACGTAGTGTAAACTTTAACTCTCTGAAATGAATGCACACGTCAGAGAGCAGTTTCTTGGAGCGCTTCTTTCTGGGTTTTATTTCAGGATATTTCACTTTCAGCCATAGTCTTCAACGTGCTGCATAATATCACTTTTTCAGTTTTACAGGAACAATGTTCAAACACTGCCTTATGAGAAAGAGGTAAAAGTCCATGAGTGGTATGCTCACTTCACAAAACAGTTTCTCAGAAAGCTTCTCTCCAGTTTTTAGCTGAAGATAATTCCTAATTCCCCAGAGGCCTGAATGTGTTCCCGAATGTCCCTTCACGCATCCATCCATGATGCAGTTTCAAAACTGGGTAGTACTAAGAAAGTTTTATCTATGTGAGATGAATAGATATATCTATCACAAAGCAGTTTCACAGAAAGCTTCTTTCCAGTTTTTGTCTAAGGATATTTCCTTTTTCACCATAGCTGTCCATACACTCCCAAATGTCCCCTGGTAGCTTTTCCTCCAAACGGGATTCCACCATCCTCTATGAGAAGAAAAGTATAACTCCGTGAGTAGAATGCATACATCACAAAGCAGCTCTTTGGAAATCTTCTCTGCAGTATCTATCTGAAGATATTTCACTTTTCACCATAAGCCTCAAAGTGCTCCTGAGTATCCCTTAGCTGACTAACCTAAAACAGTGTTAGAATACTCCTCAATGAAAACAGAAGCTTTACTGTGCAAGTAGACTTCATGTGACCTAGAGCAGTTTCACAGAAAGTTTCCTTCAGGTTTTTTTTGGAGGGTATTTCTTTTTCAGTATAGTCTTAAGAGTGTTCCAAATGTCCTTTATCAGGTACCACAGAAACAGTGATTTCAAACTGCTCCATCCAAAGAATGATTTAACTCTGTGAGATGAATACACACATCACAAAGCATTTGCTCCGAAAGCTTCTATCCAGTTTTCATTGGAAGACGTTACCTTTTTCGCCACAAGCCTCTGGGCACCACTAAATATCTCTTCACAGATTCCTCAAAGACATAGTTTAGAAGCTGGGCAATGTATTGTAAGCTTTAACTCCCTGAAATGAATGAAATCGAGCTCCAGTCTCGAACTCCCAGCGCGAGCGACACAGAAGACAGGTGATTTCTGCATTTTCAACTGAGGTACTGGGTTCATCTCACTGGGGAGTGCCGGACGATCGGTGCTGGTCAGCTGCTGCAGCCCGACCAGCGAGAGCTGAAGCAGGGCGAGGCATTGCCTCACCTGGGAAGTGCAAGGGGGAAGGGAGTCTCTTTTCCTAGCCAGGGGAACTGAGACACACAACACCTGGAAAATCTTGTAACTCCCACCCCAATACTGGGCTTTAAGCAAACAGGCACACCAGGAGATCATTCCCACACCTGGCCAGGAGGGTCCCACACCCACGGAGCCTCCCTCCTTGCTAGCGCAGCAGTCTGTGATCTACCTGCAAGGCAGCAGCGAGGCTCGGGGAGGGGCACCCGCCATTGCTGAGGCTTAAGTAGGTAAACAAAGCTGCTGGGAAGCTCGAACAGGGTGGAGCTCACAGCAGCTCAAGGAAACCTGCCTGTCTCTGTAGACTCCACCTCTGGGGACAGGGCACAGTAAACATAACAAATGCAGCAGACACCTCTGCAGACGCAAACGACTCTGTCTGACAGCTTTGAAGAGAGCAGTGGATCTCCCAACACGGAGGTTGAGATCTGAGAAGGGACAGACTCCCTGCTCAAGTGGATCCCTGACCCCTGAGTAGCCTAACTGGGAGACATACCCCACTAGGGGCAGTCTAGCACCCCACACCTCACAGGGAGGAGTACACCCCTGAGAGGAAGCTTCCAAAGCAAGAATCAGACAAGTACACTCGCTGTTCAGAAATATTCTATCTTCTGCAGCCTCTGCTGCTGATACCCAGGCAAACAGGGTCTGGAGTGGACCTCAAGCAATCTCCA